>NW_021940604.1:34903075-35040445 GCF_001715985.3 Manacus vitellinus
AGTCAAGGGCCCGCAAGCTCGGCTCTTTTCAGTTGTTGTCAAAAGCCCAAGGTCAGTTGTTGTTTTCAGGACAGTAGGTGTGTCAAAAGCCTGAGAATGCATAAATCATCAACTATCTCAGTCTCTGACACCCTCCAATTATTTTTGTTTTGACTATAAGAATAAATAAAGGATGAACAAGCAGCCCTTATTACATACCACAAAAAATAAACATCGGAAAGTACATAGTGTGACATATCTACTATGAAGTGCCCATTTTGCAAAAATTACATGAGTTAAAAATTTTAGAGTTTATTTTAGTGGGATATAATTTTAAGAGGGCAAATTTTGGAAGTCATATGTCCAGGTTTGAAGACAAAATCTAAGAAGCCATTAAAATTTTGGATTTTTAGCACACTCCTGTGTGGCTGGTAAAAAACACTGCAGAGGTACAATAGAAAGTTGCCAACATCCACAGCTGGCATTTCAGAAAGTTTTCTATTTAACAACAGAGTGAAGAAAGATTAGTCCCTCATGGTGTCAGATGAGATAACATTATGTAGGTTCAAATGCTCCTAAGGACCTCCCATAGGCCAGCTCCTACCTGGTTCTGAAGAAACAAATCCCTGTATAACGCAGTGATACATTTGTGCCCCAGCGAAACTGTCAGACCATAGTTTTCTTCCAGGTGACAGCAACTTGCAAGCTCATCTCTCCCAGGCTTCATTTCCAGAACGGGGCTCCAAACAGATTTCAGCTGCAAGCAAATACCAGTGGTCTGAAAAGGAAGACTGCTCTCTCACTATAGACCAGAGTCAACAGCAACAACAGCATTCTCTCACTACCAAAAAAAATGGAAAAAGATTTGCTTAGAAAGCGAACCAATTATTCATTTGACAGTTCAGTCTGTTTCTTTACCAGACTTTAGGAATTGCTACACACTCACCTCAACAGCTACAGCAGATCCATAACTAAGCATTGCAGGCAACGTGGCTCTTCCTTGTGAGAATAAACCAATCTTCAACATAGTTGATGTGCCGTATTTCCAAGTCATTACCATCCTTTTCTTTTTTCAGCAAGTTATGTTTATCATAAAAGTGAGACTAGATCAATTCTGGACCAATTTCATGCCATAAAGTTTTTGCTGTATTGGACTCTATTCACAACTGTAATCCAATTATCTCATTCTAACAACTTACACACCTGAGGAATCAGATACCAAATCAGTGGAAAACACTGAAGTTTGATAGTAGGATGGCAGTACTAATTGTTAAAATCCTGAACGTCTAGGTTTTCTCTTCAGGATGTTCATAGTAAACCCCTTTTTCAGACATTATTTTAAATTATAAAATTTAAAAAGGACATGAAGGAAATTAACATTTACCCACCAATTATTTTCTTTTCACTGGTAATGATAACAAAATGAAGTGTTAATTACCCATGTGTCCTAAAGTGTACACACCTTCCTCTGAGTCTGCAGCAGTGAAATGTCATTTCTGGAAGTACTGTGCATATTTCTTTCAGAGTGAAATTGTTCCTGCAGGTGCAGAAGAAAAAAAAAGAAAAAAAAGTAGAACTATTTTTTTTCCTCTGGGCTGATACATCTCTTTCATCATTCATCTCATTATTAATATATCACACAGTATCATGTTCTTGTGGCTTTGATTTGAATCAGGTTTAGCATGGACAAGTGGTGTTTAAACATTCTCCACCCACACACAACTCTGTCAAAAAGCATTGATTCTTATCTGGAGCATCCCTCTGTTTTTTGCAGCTCAAGGCAAATTCTGGAGTAGAAATCATCAGTAACACTTTAATGTATTACAAAGTTTGATGACTATTTTTTAAAAGTAGGAATTAACGGAGATTATGAAAAATTGTCCATTTTTTAGGGTGACAGTAAAGGAGTCTCATTAAATTTTTTCCTCTGCCACATGCTTTTGCCAGGACTTTGTAAATGTCACATTGGCAAAGGATGAGAACCAGTCTGATACTCAGCACCCACACACCTGACACTTTTCCATCCTTTTTGCACTAATGGACCAATAGATATTTCTAGAAAGCAGATATTCTTATCCTACCGATGTCTGACAACCCCCCCCTCAAAATGCCAGCTGAGCTCTACTGTCTATTAAGAGACTCCCTAGAAAGTGTTTCAGACACTGATTAGGAGCTCTACTTTTTCAAATTTGAATTTTGAGTTCTAAGACCAGAACTAGCCTTTTGGGATGCACAGAATTAGAGCTATGATTCTACTGCTTTGTATCTTGCAAAATCATTGAAAGATTGCTTACAGTTAAAACTTAGTTTGACACCAAAAATCTGAAGAGATTTCTTGAATCTAGTATTTAGAATGTACATTGTGGACTGTATTAATCAGCTGTCTGTGAGTCTGATAAGGTTGGCTGAGTTGTCCCATTGTGCTAAGCAGAAGCAGGTTCTGATATTCAGTGACTGAAATCTCGCTGCTATGTCTGCAACACGGCCTCCTTTTTCCATCACCTGCTGTGCACTGCAGCCCTGACTGAGACAGGGACAGCCCTTTAAAAGCATGGGAAGCCACTGCCAATCTTCTATAGACATTTACTGTTTACCCTTGCTATTTATGATGTTGACTGAAGAGGTGGACAAGCTTATGGAAATGATAAATAAAATGAGAGGTAGACTTGTTTTCCTTGTGGAATTTTTTCCAGTTTAGTCAAATAGGGCTCCCTGCCTCTTCTTGGCATCTGTCAGAAATTTACAGGCTAGAGTAAATTGCAGCTCTGGTTTAGCACTTCATCATGATGCATCATTTCAAAGGTATGACAGCTTTTCAGTTTTCCAGTAATACCAGGAAAATGGGGAAAGGTTATACTTAGGCTTAGCAAAGAGGATTTTGGTTCAGGATTTGTTCAAACCAAAACAGAAAAAAGAGAAAGAATTTTGAACAGCACTCCAATGTAGGAAGCTGCTTAGCTTCTACAGATAACTTTCAGGTGGTACATCCCACAAGGCTGGGGGAGCAGAAGGGAGTAAGTGAAGTAAAAGAAATTATTTACTATTGTGTGAAACCCAAATCACTGAAGAAAAACATAAAACATAAGAAAAATACTAGTGCTCGTACGTAGAGACAGAAGGGGTCTCAGCAGAGTTTCTTACAGCAATGGTCCTCATTCTCACTCTGGAGCTCATCAACATTCATGTGAGAGGCAGGTGATAGTAACAGCAGAGTTGTCAAAGCACTCCCTTAATGAAGAAACAGAGAAGCAAAGCAGAAATCCTTCCCTTCACCCATAAGAGGACTTAAAGTTCTATTTGGCAGGTAATGGAGTCAACCTGCTCAGCCAGCAACACACTCCTATCACACAACCAACATGCATTCCATCAGCAGATGTGTCCTCAGAGTGTGACCCAGCATGAAGCTCATCGCACAGTGAGAAACTCAAGCCCACAGGCAGTGGGTTAGGAACACTTTAAGGTTCATTAGGGAGATTTGGAAGGTATATCTGAGACTTGCACAAAATGTCCCAGTAGACTGTATAGGCACATTGCCTGAGGTTTGCCACGGATTTCAGTGTTCATCACTTCTCAATGCACAATCTCACTAACAGGTCCAAAGCATATAAAGAACTCAGAGAACCCTTGTTTCAATAAAATTTTAATCCCACAGTTGAACAAAAGAAATGTTACATCGCCTATATAGAGACAGATTTAATAATAACAGAGAAAAATAGATTTAATAGATATGTACCCTCCAATAAATGTTTAATCCATTTCATTAGACTAATAAATAATTCAAGAGAGAGCTCATAGTTTTACTCAATTAATTAACAAAGTACACTTTCATTGTGACACATATCCCACTTCATCATACCAAGCAAATAGGACAAAGCATTCAACCTTTCCTTCAAATAATGACATTTTTAAGTAGAAGGACATAGATAATAAATGAAGATCCTTTGACTCACACTTCACTGCTGAGTTTAATTTCAATTTTTTCATCTTCTTACTCAAGTTCCTACTCAACTCATTCCCTCTCTGTTTACCCAGCTTTGCTGCTTGCCATGACGGTGATGTCTCTACTAAACCAACGTTAGGGTTGATGCCCTACTTTCTGTAACCATGTTGTTCTTCATTAATACCCACTAACTGAATGGATAACGTGTCCTTGCTTAGATGGTTTGCCACGTCAAGCTCGCTCATCAGTCATCTCCCTGCTGGTCCCACCATGAAGACTATGAGAAATTACTCTATTTTCACTTGCATGAAAACCATTTAAGGTCAGAACTAATTACTAGAACTTCTTTTATGTTTGAAAAACTCAGCAGGACCTAGAGAGATTAATACATTGATTGAAAATCTATAAAATTTGCAGCTGCTCACTGAGCAAGAAAGTACACTTCTAAGGTAGGTGAAGATTTCATACAAGTTTGAAAACCTCTCCAGACCTTTACAACCATTTGGATACTACTGATCCTTCTGCAATGCCATTTCCATTTGTGTTCTCTTTGACCCAAGGAAAATTGTTACCATTAATTCATTTGACAGCTGATAAACTAAGTCTGAATTGTTTCTGTTAAGTGAAACTTATTAACACATCAAAAATCTGCATAGCTGTTTCTGTGATACAATTCTCATTCAGTTCCATAGGTGTCTTCCAGTGTCTTGATTTCAGTAAATAGTTGATTCTGGCTGCATAGTGGGACTGCACCAATTAGAACGGTAAATGTTTTGATTATGAAGGAACAAATGACATGTTGTATGCATAACATTTCTTATGTGATAAAACTGTTACGTAAAGCATAAGACCTGTAGAGAACCAACATCTTGCAATTGTGTTACTGCACAAATTGTGGTCCTATAATTCAATAAGCTTGAATGTGAACTCTTAAAATTGAATGTCATAAGTGATGATATGTGTCTTGTTTTCAAAAACATTGACTCTCTACAGTGACTATTGAATAGCAGTATTTTGAGGGCAGAACTGTTCTCAGATTAAACTGAGGTAACAGCCAGTGATATCTAGCTTCACCCCCTTGTTGTCAATAAGAGTTTAAATAAGGAGCATTGTGAAAATAACAGGTGTCTGTTCAATTTCTTAGTGACAAACTTGCAATTTTTTTTAAATTATTGTGTAGGTCAAACACTCACTCTAAATAGATTATGACAGTTGTCTCACAAAACTGAAGTCTGAATGAGATTCACTGCTCTCTATTCAGAGAAATAACACACTTGTCTTTCCCCAGTGACCCATTGTGCCCAATTAACCATGGTTAACTGAGAGCAGAAATTTTATTTTCCAGACTCCTCTTTACAAGTCATTCATCATATTTGAGTTGTTCGTTTTTATCCGTAAGAATTGTATGTTCACTTTCTATTCTTAATCCATATTCTCCTTTTCTCTTTCTTTTTTTTTGATAATGTGTTGCACCTTATTAAACATAAGATATTAAGAGAATGAAGACAAAATTAACATCATCTTTGTGGCTGGGGAAAAGAGAAATGTGGTTTTGTATGTGACTTCCTGTGTACACACAATTTCTATAGAATTCAGATGGGACAAATAAAGAAAAATTATATTTATTTGCAGTGACATGGGAAAGATTCTGGGACATGTTTATATAATTTCTGTGGTTAGCTTTAGCCCATAAGCAGTGGGAAATTAGGTTCACAAAGTTGATGAAAGAGTAGCAGTGTGTTGTGTATTTTCCAAGGAGAAAGAAAATATTACTATTAATAGTATTTGCATGGTGTCACAGTTTGAGTAACATCTATATCTCCTGCTTTAGCTATCAGAAGTTAATTTAGGTAAGGCTAAGCTTCTTCCCTAATTTCTAGAGGCACTCCAAACAGAAATTCATGCCATCTAAATATACAAGGTAACAAGTATCAATTGGCTGTGCTAATTTTTTATGTACTAACTGTTGAGGGAACTTGGACAACGAGGTTGGTCTAGGATCCAGGTTCATCTCACCTAACATTAGCTATGTTATATTTGTGCATCTGTTCTACTCTAATCATCTACCCCCCTTATAGTCACAGTAAAAAATAAAATGCATTGAGCAGATTATTCATCTCATCTTGAATTAAGTGCCTGAAACAGATAGGACAAATCCACCTCTGGATTTGCCTATTTCTCTCATTGGGGAACAGAGGAAACACAGAAGACCCCTCTCAGCCCAGATATCTAAATGTAACCCTGTTCTCAGGAACAGTACATTTATATAACAAGGTAATGACTCTAGACAATGAAAACAGAAGAACTTGAACATCAGGTACAGAATATAAAAGGGGGTGAGATAGGAATGACAGAAACCAGGAAACAACAGTCACTGTTGCATCACAGCTTCAAAGGGCATACAGGGATGCATGAAAGATACAAATGCAGGTCTTAAAACAGCAATATATATTGCTAATTTGATAAGGCTAGAATTATGAAAGACAGCATGAACAAAACAGAAATGGCTTTGTTCAAAATCTCATAGCAATCTCAAAGAAATCAGGTAAGGCCTTACTATTAGACAGTCCCGTGTGTGTAACCATCCAGTTACCTACATAGAAAAATTCAGTGGTACTAGAGAATTGTCTAATGAGGTCTTTGAAAACCATGACATTCTGGGAAACATTATCTTTCCAGATATGGGAAAGAGCAAATATTCTTCATTACAGAGGTCCAGTTAATGTGACAGCCAGTAGGTTTCTAGGCTGACTCCCAGAAAGTAATATTCAGACTACTCACTGTGGCACCTTAGCAAACTGTATCTCTTGTGGCATCTCCTTTCTAGAGTGGAAGCATGTAATTCAGCACACTTCTACCCAGATCTTCCAAAAACCTACTGCCTCTCCAAATTAATGAAGGAGACAGGTTGTGAAGTCAGTTTTCTGTCAATGCCAAATACAAGGTGTGGTCTTACCTGCATTTTGCATCTTCACTGCTTCCAGTTTCGAGTCTACCTGATTTGTCATGAACATGAGGATCTCTCCACATCACTGTATTGTGTAGTACAGTACATCCTTCTACACAAGAGTACAGTTTAAGTCCCTTTATATATTAAGACTTCCAAGGATTTTGCAGTACATCACTGTTGAAATGTCCTCTGTATAATCAGTGTGAGACAGCGCTGTCCATACAGCACTGTGGGCCAGAGAGTTTCCAGGTGAGCAACCAAGAAAAAACCTGACCTGTAGCAAAGAATGGATTACTTGCTTGTCAACCACCTCAATGATAACGTGCTATTTTCAGGGATTAGAAGACCAGAGTAAGAAGGAGAACAAGTGAAACAAGAGTCAGCTGTTTGTCCTGGACATGACTGCCCTTGAGGGGGTGGCAAAGCTCGGCATAGTACCTAGGAGCCTGAAAGGACTGACTTTGAAAAATCAGAGGAGAAAACAAAGGAGAAAGAAGATAATCCTCATTTCTTGACATCAAAGAACAGCATGAGGATCTGTGCCCTGTTCTGGTGACTCATAAGAGCTGACACAATCTTGCTTCTCTCTAGCCTTGTTAGTTTATAGCAAATGCTGATTTGGTGTACTCTATAGTCGTATACTCTGCTCCCACTGTACGGAATCCCTCACCAATCTCCTCTAAGAACCAGGTAGTGAGGGGATCAAAAGGATTGTGTCAGCCAAAGCTGGTGCACATTGCCTCAGTCCACAAGTAGGCCAGGGAGGACATCTCCTTTCCACAGAGGAACATAAAACAGACAAGACTACCATAGTCAGCTCCTGGGTCTTAATGTCAATGTGCAGGGCAAGAGGATTAAAAAAAAAAAAAAAAAAAAAAAAAAAAAAAAAAAAAAAAAAAAAAAAAAAAAAAAAAAAAAACCAAACCAAACCAAACAAAAAAAAAGAATAGTAGAAGTCATTCTTTATTATATATGCATGTATATGCTTAACACTGTTGTATGCAGTCAGACAATTGCCTAGAGGTGCCAGTGTTAAGTCTGGTTGTTTTGTCATTATGAATGTCTGAGAGACTATTCTATTTTTAGTCTGTCTAGTGTGCCACATCTTCTGTCACAGCTACTCCAAAAATTTCTTTGGTGTTATTCCTGGGTATGTAGCTTTGAAATGAAGGCAAGCTTCCATTCCTTTAATGGGAAATCTCCAACAGGAGAAAAAAAAAAACAGCGGAATTGTTCCTCTGTCTCCCCAGCTGAATTAGGCATTCCAAGATCATCTGAAAATTCATCCTTACCCAAAGATGTAGGATAGGACATATTAAAAAGTTATGATGCAGTCAAAATATCATTTCTTCACAAGAACACCAAATATAAGGTCTATGAAATAAAAAATATTCATCTGAAACTGAATCTGGACCTGATGTTGTGCTCATAAAAGAGTAGTTGACTAATTTATTTCTAGCATACAAAAATGGATTAAGACACAGATTAGAAACTATAGTAGTCAAAGTAAAAAACCATTTTGTGCCATTTCCCAACCTCTTCATAAAAGGAGAAAAATTTGTCTCCAAACTCTCTGGTTTACATTTTGATTGTGATAATTGTTCTGACTGTTTCAAAGAGAAACTGGGATCTACACTTAAATAATAAGAACAACTCCCAAAGTGGGGTATGACAGACTTGTCTACCAATTTAGACATTCCCCTAAGCTTCATTTACAACTAGTTCCATGTCTCTGCTTTAAGATTACGTGTGCCATACTCTACATTACGATTTGATCCACTTATAATGAAGGGATGCAGAGGCTTCAGCACACTGGGTAAAGAATTTGGCAACTGAAAAAAGCAAGCTCTCTTAATTTACAGGAAAAATAATTGGAGTCAATAAAAAGGTGAATGAAAAATTGTATGTGACCATTCATTATTCATATCTCTGTCCTTTTTTTTAATCTCACAGACTATTCACAAATTCCTTTAATTCATGTTTAGTGCTTTCTCTTTGAACCTTGATTCCTGCATTCCTTAATACTAAACATGATAAATTTAGGCAGGATTAGAGAATAATGATGTTCTTTCTTTATTGTATCTCACAGCCCTGATTCTTTCCTAACCAAACCAATTTTAGATGATGTGACCAAACGCTGACTAACTCACAAAATCAAGAGATTCTGTTTTTCTTCTTGCTGTTATCATGTTTCCTCCAAATGTAATTAAAAATGGATATAAGCATGTAATCCAATATGATTTAGTAGGCTACTTTCTTAAACAGAACAGCTGATAGACTGAGGGAAGAGCATTCAGATTAATTAATAAAGCAAATGCTTTTAGCTTTACATAATATGTTTTCATTTATAAATGGCCTGTCTGTGGAGTAGTCAAGACATACTGTATTTTCCCTCCACCATAAAACATTTGGTACTGATTGCTCAAAAGTGCCTTGGTGGGAATAAAATCCATCAAGATTGAATGAGGAATATACATTATTTAACATGCAGAAAACATAAGATGACATTAGTTTCTAATACAAAAAATAATTATTCTAACTGATATGAAAACAATTCATTTCCCTTTCACAAACGGAACACGAAATTTATAGGCTAGTAGCTTGTAAAGCACAGTGGTAGTGTGTCCATTTACAAGAAGCTGATTTCATTTAATCTAAGTGGATAGGTGGAAGTAATATACAGGAAAAAAATCCAGATCTTTTTTTCCAAAGATTCTGTGCTACAAACTTGTTTAAATAGACCTGTTTCATCCTAGTATTGGGAAGTTCAAGCACCATGGGAAGAAATGGGACAAAATCAGCCACAAAATAGACAGTCCTTTAAAGAGATCTTCATATATAAGTTATTTGTATGATAGTTTCTGGGCAGAATCCCATAGTTCCCACATAAATATTATTTATTTCCTACATTGCAAGTAAGTTAGAAACATTCACAGCTGCAGGCCACACGCAGACTGTGATTAGACAACATGATGAAAGAGAGATGCATTTGTTAAATTCAGATGTTTGTTGATATTAATATCAATAATGATCATCATCTGTTGACAAAGAACAGTGATTTCTAGGTATCATGATAAAAGGGGTATTTAAGGAAATATTTAAATGAGAAAAAGTTAATAAATACACACAGTTTGATTGAGAGCTCTTCCTAAAAATAGGAAACAGAGCAGTGGTTTGGTGGTTTCACTGGTCTGATCTGGTCTGGTCTCCGGTGCCCATCAAAGCTTCTCTATCACTCCCTCCTCACCTGCACAGGAGAGAGACAAATACAATGAACAGTCTGTGGGTCAAGATAGGGACAGGGAGAGATCACTCAGCAGTAACAGTCATGGGAAAAGCAGACTTGGGTAATTCATTCAATTTTTTACTTTGAGAGGATATGTAATGAGAAAAAAATTAAATCTTAAAACACCTTCCCCTAGCCCCTCCCTTCTCAATAGGTTCAACTTCATTCCTGATTTTCAATACCTACTCCCCTCCAGCGACTTAGGACAGGGAATGGAGTCTGAAGTCAGTTCATCGCACATTGCCACTTCCACTTCTTCCTCCTCAGAGAGAGGACTCCTCTCACTCTTCCCCTCCCCTAATATGTAGTTAACCCTTCTCTGATGTGGGGTCTCCCTCACAGAAGTCAGTCCTCCACCAACTTCTCCAGGATGGGCTGTAGTTCTCCATGAACAGCTCCAGTGTGGGTCCCTTCCATGGGGCCCAGTCCTTCCGGAACAGGCTGCTCCAGTGTGTGTCTCACATGGGGTCACAAGTCCTGCCAACAAAGTTACTCCCGCATAGGTTCCTCTCTCCATAGGTCCACAGGTCCTCCCAAGTGCCACCTCAGTGAAGTCTTCCACAGAGTCACAGCCTCCTTTGGGCATCCACCTGCTCCAGCATGGAGCCCTCCATGGGTTACGTGTGGATCTCTGCTCCAGCATGGACCTCCATGGGCTGCAGGGGGATATCCTGCCTCACCACTGGCTTCATCACAGGTTGCAGGGGAATCTCTGCTCCACTGTCTGAAGCACCTCCCCCCCTCCTTCTTCACTGACCCTGGAGTCTGCAGAACTGTTTCTCTCGTATGCTCTCACCCCTCTCTTCTGACTGCTGCTGTGCAGCTGGGTTTTTTCCCCTACTTAAGGACATTACCGCAGAGGCACTGTCACTATTGCTGACTGGCTCAGTCTTGGCCAGAAGCAGGTCTTCTCAGACATGAAGGAAGCTTCTGGCAGCTTCTCACAGAAGCCACCCCTGTACCCCTCTGCTACCTAAACCTTGCCATGCAAACCCAGTCCACAGACTAGCACAACACAGTTGACTGTCTGACAGTTGACTGCAC
The DNA here is from genome assembly GCF_001715985.3 of Manacus vitellinus. NCBI lineage: Eukaryota > Metazoa > Chordata > Aves > Passeriformes > Pipridae > Manacus > Manacus vitellinus. The sequence continues at coordinate 34,914,275 of NW_021940604.1, forward strand.
AGAGTTTAAAAGGATAAATTGTGCCATTAGAGAGAAAATAAAAGAAACCGCTTAGCTGAAAATAGGCAATAGGTACATCGATTAGATGTTTTCCTTTCTTCCTGTACTACCATCAATAAAAGCAGAACAAACTACAATGAAACTATTGAAATCCTGCTGTTAACGGTATATCCTAAACCTATGAAATGCTCCCTTTTTAATTGCCTGTTGGCAGAAAAAATAGATGAAAGGCTGAAAAGAGGATGCACCACAGGAATCCTGGTGCTTCCACTAAGCCACAAATTTGTGAGATTTGTTGTGATTATTTTCTTGCTAATAAGAATTGCTATCACTCCTGAACAGTTAGTGAAAGACAATCTTAAATCTGCAACTTGGTCACATCCTCACAAAGCCAAAGCCTTATAAAATGAGAATAAGTTACCTGACAGTCTGGGGGTGTTCCAAGGACTTTCTCATCTCATGGGGTTTTTTGTCTTTTATGGGAATGACTCCAAATTACTTTCATCTGGTCTTCTTATTTATGGATTATTCCACCTAGTGCAATATTGCTCTGCTTCCTTTAATCTGTTATTCTTAAGCATATTCTGTCTAAAAAGGTTCTGAGAGATGTTTTGAACAATGAACTAAATGCAAATTTTTATTAGTCTTTGAAAATGTTTTACTTCACACAGTAGTTTTAGAAAGGAGGGGTTCTCTTGCATAATCCTTGCCCTTAGAATGCTCAGTGAAATGAACTTGAAAGTTTATTAACACCTATAAATTGTCTCCTTTCTAAGCTAACAATAAAGCAAAAGTGGAAGACCTTCCTTAGGTCTATAGCTCTATAGCAGCCCAACCTCTGAAGGTCTTCTGAGTCCCACAGTCCAGGGTGGCTCCTGAGGTACATCTACATCATGCAGTGGTAAAATATTCACAACCCTACAGACCATTTTAGATGTCAGTACAAGATCTGTGTGGACCTTCTTTCTCTAATGCATTCTGGTTCCTACCTGAAGTAAAACTTGACACAAACAGTGAGGAGAGTAGCTGTGTGCTCAAATGGAACTCTGCCTCTGGATATTCTGAAGACCAAGAGTGCTGGGGTTTTTTGTTTTATAAAAACTTTCAGAAATGTTGGAAACCGAGCTTTACTTGATCATATTCTGAAGTACTATGTAGTGAATATTTCCTTTACCTATTTTCTGTTAGTGTAAGCATGTAGGATCACTCTCAGACAGGAAAAGCTAAAGGAGACCTTTGAAAGAAAAGTCAAACAGCCTATCAGTATGCCTGAGGGACAGTTAACTATTTTATGAAATATTCTGTCTTATTGTCCTTCATGAAAAGCCTGTAAGAACAGTGCATCCTTGTCCATGACACCCTGGCAACTGTGGTTACAGTTTCCCATGTTACCACAGTTACAGTCAGTATTCCTGTACAAAGCTGTTATTTACAATGAATATTTCCAATGGGACTTGAAGGAAACCACAAGAACTGATAGTCCTCTCTGCCTTCATATTATTTGATGGAGCTGGCTGAGCAAATTTGAGGATGTTGTAGTGTCCAGTGTAAATAGTTCCCCAGCTGCTGTGGAGATTCAAAAAATTAAAAAGTGTAGAAAAAAGGTGGGCTGGAAGAAAGCATATCAAATAAAATAAGTAGGATTTTTCCATCTAAAAATGTGAACCATCAGTTATTTTTCAGGTTGGAAAATGTGACCAGTTCTATTTCTTATTCAGCCTTTGATTTCAATGTCATTGTCTAAATGATCAAGCAAGTAGCTCCAGTGATTGATACCAGTACATACTGCTACCAGGGACCTGTATTGCCACACCACAAGTAAAACACATAATTTAAGCACCTACATACATTTTAAAAATACTCATTCTGGCCTTTCCTATCATACTCCCAACACCACCACTGATACAACTTTGCTTAAGATCTTTCTTTCTTAATTAGATACTTTTTCCCTGATTGAATCTGTAGTTAACAAGTTTGTTTTGGGAAATGTACCATGTCAGTGTAGGGCAGAGAAGTATAGCAGCTGCAGGTATTAGCACAGCATAGCAACAGCAATACCTATCTGCAAAAACACTTCTGCTAGAGCATTGCACAAAGGGAAGAGCAGCCCAAATAAATGAGGCATCACATAAGCACACCAGCTGTACCCTGAGGCACTGTTCTCCAAAATTAGGAAGGAGGGAAGTTGTTAGGTTTGCTTTGGGTTGGCTTTCAAGAAACTAAGCACAGTGGGCAAACTTGAGTCCTGATACAAGGTGATACATTCTGCAGCTGGCTTTCCTTATGCCTCATTTAGATTTCTACCCACAAAACAGGAAAGTATAGCTCCGGAATTTGTCCCAGGTAGTTAGACCACTCTATGGTACGGAAAGAGCACTACTTTTGCTCATAGCATGTTTTTCAGTAATACAAGCAGCAACAGGATTAATCTGAGTCTGTTATTATGTCTCTATCTAAAAAGAAAGCTAAGATGACATGGATTATAGGCAGAGAAAAGACAAATGGAAGGAGTGAGACAATTCCATAGAAAAGAACATAGTAAAGGAGTATCTCATGAAAGACGGGTGTATGTTGGATGGTATCCCAACTTTTATTTAACGGTGATTTCCTGAAAAACTATATCTTGCTGATAGAGGAGGAAATCTCTGTGGAAATTTGAACCAAATACTTAATTGTCAACAGACTCTGTTCTAAATTAAAACTGAAATTTCTTCAGTAGTGAAAATAAAGTAAATCAGACTTTGTGGGGTTTATCATGATTTAATAACAGAAGTTTAAAATGTGATGAAAGATAGATAATGATAGTTCCCACAAAAAGATCTTTTCTAACAATTTCTGAACCAAAAGGTCCCATTTTTAGGGTCCGCTAAAGCCTAGCTTAGTGAAAGACAAAAATAAACCTTTATGTTCATTTTCTTTGAAGTATTCATTGCCCCAAGGAGGTTTGCAGCCCCAGGAAAAGTGAAAGCCCGCTCAGACTAACCCCTGCTGTTGTTTGCTGGTGGTCAGACAGGCAGAGGTCCAGCTTTACCTCTGCACTGCTGAAGAGCTACAGCTGCTCTGATAACCCCAGCTGGACACAGGTATATCCCTGTAATCCCTCTTTCTCATTGCCAGTGGCAAAATCCTGCAGAGAATTGGGGTAGCTGGAAAGAGGGGACTTTGGGAGTTCCAAAGTGCACTCGTGGCTTCTGCCCTCACCCCCTTCCTCTAGCAGAGGTACAGGCTGACTAACAGATTTGAGCTTGAGCTGATCCTCCCATTTCCTTCCTAGAGCCTCTTCCTTCTTCTAAGCCTCTTCTTAAAACCCAAATGTCACCATTTCCCATCAGAGTAAATAGCAAAGTCTAAATTAATGCCTCATTGAGAAAGGCAGTGTTGTTTTTTAATTAGGGAAACTCTCTGGCTCTATCACTACATGACTAATATTTTTAGCATCTAGGTTTATTCTTCTAAAAGAAGCATTCAGTTTGCCATTTCTTTTCAGTTTTCCACATGAAGTAAAGCCTGTTGGGAGACAAAAAAAAAATCAACTGGTCTGCTAGGAGATATTCTCCCTCATATTCTAGCTCATGCCTGTGAACTTCCTCATTTGCAAATTCCAGCAGTACTACAACTTTTTGTTTTAGGCAGTTCTGTGATTCTTGAATTTTTAAAAACTGCTACTTCTAGTGGAGGGAGATGGGGGAAGGCACCAAGAAAAATCCTCACCTCTTTTACTGTACAAGTTTTGCTTTGAAGTGTGACTGAAGCATAATTAACAGTCATAATCAAAAGGAAAAAAGCAAGAGAGTTTCCTCATTTTTGCAAAGAATTCTTGTAGGAATCTTCCATTCAGGAGTCACTTACCAGTTTGAGTGTACAAGAAGAAGAGGGATAGAAAGATTTGTAGCGAAGGAAATGGAAAGGAGTGATCTGGTCTGGCAGTACCACCACATTTATTAATCACAGAATCATAGAATAGTTAGGGTTAGAAGGGACTCTAAAGATCAGCTAGTTCAAACCCCCTTGCCATGGGCAGGGTAACTTCCACTAGATCAGGTTGCTCAAAGCTCCATCCAGCCTGGTCTTGAACATCTCCAGGTATGGGGAGTCCGCAAACCCTCTGGGCAACCCATTCCAGTGTCTCTACACCCTCACAGTAAAGAATTTCTTCCTAATACCTTAACTAAATAGACCCTCCCTCAGCTTAAGGCCATTCCACCTATCCCATCTCTACATGCCCTTGCAAAAAGTTCCTCTCCAGGCTTTTTGTAGGTCCCCTTTAGGTACTGGAAGGCTGCTATAAGGTCTGCCCAGGGACTTCTCTTCACCAAGATGAACAACCCCAGCTCTCTCAGCCTGTCTTCATAGGAGTGAGTTCCAGCTCTTTGATCAACTTAGTGGCTCTTCTCTAGACTTGTTCCAACAGGTCAATGTCTTTCTTGTGCTGGGAGTCCCAGCGCTGTACACAGTGCTCTAGGTGTGGTCAACCAGACCAGAGCACAAGGAGAGAATCACCTCCCTCAACCTCCTGTATATCTTTCAAGGCTTTAATTACCTTTGTCATTTGGTGCCTATCAGCATAAAATGGAAGTGTTGCATTTCCACAGAACAGACTTATCAACCCTGCCTTCAGTTTGTACATGTGTGCAAATTTGCCCTTTTCCTCTACCTTTGCAATTCAAAGCCAAATGAGCCCACGTGTTAGATAGCTATTGACTGAATGCTGTTAACAGTCTGCTGGGCCTTTAGTTATACATTTATCAATGATTTAGCACCTTAATTGAAATTAGAAATAATTACTTATTCACAGACTGAATTAATTTACACAACAAATTGATGCTGAAAATCCCGTGATTCAGATAGTATTTTATAATTATCAATTTAAGATTTATTTTTAAAAGATAATGGCTTGATTATGAAATAAATTGAATTATATTTATTAAGTCCTGAATTCTTTTGGTTAAAATATCATTTTTTCTTTTACCTTTGAACAAGAAAACATCCTTTTCTTCATTCACTTGGTGATGGTAGGCATCAGTGAGTTTAGGGAAAGCAATTGTGGCTTTCTGCCTAATTTTTCAGATCCTCAGGGCTCAGGTAAGGTTAATGTAGGGTACATTACATCACCCATGTGATGAGAATTCATGTTTATTCTTTAAAGCTTTTTCCACACATAAGACTGCTTTGGGTTTTTGAAGCAGCCTCCTCAACGGCCAGCATGACACATCTTCTTCTGTCCCCTTACCTTCACAAAAGAAGAATAAAGGAGGTTTGAGGAAATAAAGGAAAGAGTTTATGGACATAGTTGGCTTCATTTGCACATTATGAAGGAAAAAGTTTTTTTCAGACCATTTCCGCTTCCTAAATTATGTTACCCTATTTGTTTCTACTCTTGTGGAGTTCTTTTCAAAACATTTGGGATATACAAAGAGAAAACCTGATACCCTTGAAGAGGAGTTTTATGGGTTTTTTAGGTGAGTTTTGTTGACTGGGCTTTGGAAAAACACAAGTTGTTTCCTATCTGGAGAAGTTTAGCTCTTCAAATGCAAGGGCTTAGATTTATTGATTTACAACATACAGGAAAAAACTTGAAATGTAATGTCAAAAGTGAACAAAACAAAAGCATGGTAAGAAGGAAAGTAGTAATGCCAGAATTCTTCCCCCCTGCCCCAGTTTTCTTAACTTATAAAATAAATTTTGTCCTGGAATGAGCAAATGTAACACCCACTGAAGTCAATAGGACGTCTTGCCATTTATACCAGGACTTCACTGACAGTTAACACTTCTTGTCATTTGCATCTTTTACCTGCAGTAGATTAAAATAGGAGGAAAGGAAGTGAAAGGAAAAGCCTGGGGGGAAGAAGGTAAAATGAAAATTATAATACAAAGTTATAAAATTTGAGTAGACAAAAACATAAAACTTCGTAGGATTTGAACTGGAGAACCTGAGAAAACACTGGTATGGGCTAGTTATATTAATATTCTAAAAATGCATGTTCCCAAAGCAATTTCAGGCAGGACTCCATGAACTCTGCTTACCTGTGTGACTTTTAATTACTACTACTAAATCATCTTTCCACTCAGTTTATACTGGAGTCCTACTGTGGACAAGCATTTCCTGAGTAGCATGATCAGATCTTATTCCCTCATTACACAAGCCTACACTCAGTTTGGCTCTAGTTCTTCATCATAAAGTGGTCAAATTAAAAGGTAGTAAAATAAGCAGAAAAAAACCCTTTAATTGCAAATTTATGCCTTACCAGAGAAACAGGAGTTCTGTTATTTTCATTTTGTTTTCATTACCAACAAATTTGCATTTTTTTTATTACTTTGAGGAAAAATTATGCATATCAAATTTGGTTTAATTTTTCTATCTTTGCCAGAAAATTGGAGCAGGGAATTCCTTAACTTTCAGCACTTTTTGCCACAGGAATTCTCATCTGTTTATAGTTTTGAAGTCCAATATAAAATCCCATTTAAAAAGTACTCCATCAACATTAAAACCCAAAGAAATCCAAGACTTATACAATTTTAGTGGTATAGTGCATATGCAGGAAAAGCCTGGGCCACCACTTCACTTCTCAGGAAGGTATTCTGATAAACAGAATGTGTTATCATCTCAGCAAAGAAACAACAGAGAATACCGGTTTGGACTGGAAGAGGAAGATTTCTTTCTTTGCTTTCCCATGGAAAAAGCTACACCACAAACTACTACTTCACTCTAAATTCCAAAAAGCAATGAGCAGAACTTTCCCTCCAACAACCAATACGGATTTGCGGTTGTTGATTGCATAATTATAAATTACAAGAAGAAGAAGTACAGTGAAAGCAAGGATAGTTTTCTTGCCACTATGAACTCATACCAGAGCATAGGAGTCACCGAAATATCTTCAATCTGCCATGAGACCAGGATTTTCTCTGACCACTTGCAGTTCCCTCGCACGGTTCATCTATAATACTTCTCCAGGTTAGAATATTCCTGTCATACACGGAAAAAAACCCAAACAAATCAACAAAAAAATAAATGCAACAAAGCCAAACACACAATCAAGTCTACAAAAACTAACTTAGATGGATTTTGTTGGTATGCCAAGACCTGCATATAGTTTTCATGAGGGAAGAATGAATACAAAATGCACAAAATCTAGATTTGTTTACTATATCTGAAAATAAAACTAAAGAAGCTTGTTTCCTTTGTTTAATAAGTACATGCTATTTATGTCTGTCATGGCATATTGACACTGTGGCAAATTTAGACCAGTGCTGGCTTTATTTGAACTGGAGATTTGGACACTACCGCAACTAGTTTAGTTTGCTTCACTTCAGAACTTCCTTGCAAATTTGGCATGAAAGTTTCCAAAGAAGTAAAGCAAATCTGCTAATGGCTGATCCCAGAGGAAAAAAACCTCCCTGCTCTTGCTCACTTACAAATTTATCTTCTAAGTTCTCTTGTTTTACCAATCAGAAGATACCGCGCTGCTTTGAGTTTCAGTAAAAGCAGATACCAGTGCATAACATATAGTTCATCCCATGATGTATTATTTCTGGACTGCTCCCAGAGAGGAGGAAGAAGAGTCAGTACAGTGACAAGGTTATTTCTTTTTCTGGATAAAAATAACAATATCTTTCCACTGCCACCAGGCTTATAAAAATACTCTGAAAAGAAAGCTTAGGCAAAATAACATACAAGAGAAAGTTTTACAATGATGGCATCTAATTAACTCCTAACCCTAAACAGAGCACAAAAATCTCCAAGAGTTAATCCTGTTCCAGTAGAAATCCATTCTGGTCCAAAAATGTGCTCCACACAACTTCATTCACTGAGTGGTTAAGAGGTATTTAGTTTTGTGACTTCAAGTTACTGATAAACTTTAGGTCCCAAGCATGTGTTACTTCATTTTTTTAAAACCACCATGTTCAGCCAAGCTCCATGCTCTCCACCCAGGGTGGATCTCCCTGAGTGCAGCTGAGAGCATGCTATATAATAGAGGATAATGCTATATTATTACAGTACTTACTATATACAGCCAGACAAATCAAATTACAAATATATTTATCCATACCACATTTTCTAGTAAGCCATGCAACCAATTCCTTGTATGTCTGAAGTTTGAAGAAAAAGAGCGTGAGAACTTGGTATGAAGCAAACAACCACTTTGTACTGTATATTAAGCCAAATTTTTAAGGAGCTCAGATCTTTTTAAGCCTGATTCTTCCCTCCTTCCCAAAACATTTCAGGTATGTCTGATGCCAGGTGGGTAGGAGAGATGAAACATAGGCATCTGTCTTGGGGAGGTTTTCTCATAGTTTTGTCAGAACAACAAATAATAAACCATCCAGATTCAAGAGTGTGTGCAGCTGACTTTTCCTCTCAGACTTTCTCTGGGATTTCTTAGAGACTACTAAAGCCGAAAAGAGCAAAATGACTCCTGAGCTTCATTGCACTAGATATTAGACATATACAAGAAAGAAATTTGACTAAAGAAAGCCTGGGAGGAAAAATTACAGAGCAGGGTGAACCAGCATAGCACTGGTTGTTTTATGTTCCCAAAATGTATGCAGTCTCAGGGAATATACATTTCAAGCACATTTTTCCATTCCTGGCCAAATGTCTTTCCCAGTAATGAACAGCAGACGGACTTCTGGACAGGTAATAATCAAGGCTTATATTCATAACAACTTTTAATTTCCACAATCAGAATCTCGCAGTCCTTGTCTGGAGTTAGTCACTGCACTTCACCAGCCTTGGTTGTTACCATGTGGGTTGTGATTCCAGTCTTACCAGGTACTTATTTGCTGGGCTCCAATATCTAACAGCTGAGTGTCCCATGTTCCCAGTGAAACACTGCAAAGACCAGAAACATTCCTTCATTTGACCTTCCTCTTAAATACACTCATCATAATAAGTGGTGTTTGTCTCATTATACTTGGGTTCTAATTTTGCTTACTCTGGTCATTTTCAGAGTGGATGAATTGTTGGGGGCTTTTCCTTTTTTTTACATAAATCTTGAAGTCAGTCTCTGTGAAGCTATCCTCTATTTTTGCCAAATTTCCAACCTGGTTTAGTGTTTTTTCTGTTCCACAACTTTATATGTTATATGATAACCTCAGGTAGGTTAAGAACTAATCTTTCTGATGGAAAACTTAGATAGAAGTTATGTTCTTAGTTACCCTTTTTTTCTGTCTTAGCACTAATGAGCTTCAAACTGGTCTGTTAATTTAATGAAGCATAGTTTTCTCCTGTTGAAAATGAAGTAGGAATCCCTCTTCAAACTACTTTTACAAATGTTTCTCCATTTAATCTCCTTAAAACACTTCCTGCACTTTTCTTATATATCAGCTAGTCTCTTTTCTATTTCATATATTCTTATGCTTTTTGAAGGCTATCCAGTTCTTGTGACCAGTCCTCGGAAATGTCGCCTAACTGAGTGAACTTGTGAAAATATCTATGAAAACATCTCCTCTTTCTGTTTCCCCTTCCATAAGATCTCAGTAATATTTTCTTTGGACAGACACCACGTCAAATTTACAAACTTCTAATGTTCATAAGTATTTTTTGCTGTTACCCCACCCGCCCCCCAGTTCTGACTCCCTCATCCCAGGAAGAAAAAAAAAACACAGAATTATGCGAACAGTCATCATTCCTTCCTGCAAAATCAGATGCCAGATGAATTCTTGCTATGATTTTTGTTCCCCTCATGCCAATATTGGTTACTCCACTGTCATCCTTGCAAGTACCAGTGCTTCTTTACCAACTGCATACTTTATTTGAAAATTGCTTGAGTTATTTAAAAGAATCCTAAAGAGACCTAAGTCCAGTTTGCATGTCTCTTTTCAGCCCTTTTCTGTTTTGTTTTAGGCTTCTTAATAATCTCCTCATTCACATACAGAAAGATCTTTTCACGTTTAAATCACATCAGCATATATGTTTGATCCATAGTGACAACAGAATGTTGTTTTTCTGTTTTCATTTTCCATTAAAAAGCATTCAGCAAAAAATAACACCTACTGGTATATGTGAAAGCAAAAGGCCTTTATCATGCTTTCACTGTTGAGGATTCGAAGAAAAAATGCAATTATCATCTAATCTCACCTCCTATCTAACAAAGAACAAAGAACCTAACTCAACTATTTCTGAAAAAACACTACCGTTTCTCTTTCAGCTATAGCATATTTTATAAAAAAAAAATAAAAGAGAGAGATTTCTCCATCTAGATTGAGATGGACATCTTGATTTAAAGTTAGAGAATCCATCATGTTTCAAGGTACAATTTTTTTTCAGAATTAGACCAACTTCTAAGTTTTCTTCAATATTAGATCAACTTCTCTTCCAAGTTTTCTTCAGTCTGTAGACTGTGGATCATGTTAAGCCTGTTGCTGTGGGAATCTCTGTTATTTCCAGAAAATAATTCCCTTTGTAGCTCTTTAAAAATTATGATCATATTATTCCTTAAGGCATTTTAGAAGAAACAGACAGCTTCTTAGGAGCTTTAATACACAAGCATTTTCCCAAACTCAGGGTCTGTCCACTGTACCTTGTCTAACATCTGTGTCTTTTGAGAAGGGTAGACACCAGAATAGTGTAAGATATTTATGGTGTTGTCTAAAAGACTGAGGAAAAGAAACTCCAGGCTCAGTTAGGTAGGAGACAAGATAAGAAAGCAGAAAGCTTTAATGAGCCACCAGGTTCTGGGAATACAAGTGTCTTGCGTGCGCTTTCTATCCAGGTGCTACAATTTTATAATGATGTCCACCCAATCCCTGCTTGTCCACCCCCTGGTTCTGCCCCATTCCCCCCCTTGGCACACCCCTTCAGGAATTAAGTCTGGGGAAGTTTGGGACCCCTCTTTCATCATTTTCCTCTTCATTACAGCAGTCCTTGGGGACCTTCCAAAGTCCTGGGTTTTGAACATCGCTGTGCCCGTGTTTACATTCCTGGGGCAGGTGTTAAGGTGCTTTCTGCAATTCTACGTTGAAAAGAAGACTAAACAGCTAACGAACTTAACAGAATTTTGATATGGGAAGGGAGTAACAGTGCTGGGAAAACGTGTGAACTACTGTGCTAAAGGGTGAGGGATATAATACAGCTACTTTAAAATCTACATTCACTACATAACTACTTCTAAAGTTTATAAAACTTAAAAAATCAAAAACTCTAAGGCAACAATGGCTATACCTTCATTTTAGTTCAGTCCATGTTTCACTGTAGAGCTCTGGTCCCTCAGAGTTGATACTGAACACAGGTTATTTCGTTCCTGCGCTATGATCTGCGGGGAACCCCAAACTGCTGTCCTCAGGGAAGCTAGAATAATGGAAAGGGCACGGCTTTATCCAGACTGAGTAGCCTACAGGCAGCACTGTTTCAGATTTTGCTACATCTTGCTGCTTCTACTTGAGACAGTCTTCTAACACAATCCCAGATAACCCCCACGCACTAAACCATCACATTGTGCTGACGTTTGAGGAGAACAAAGCCTCTGCAACAGAGTTTCAAAGAAAAAGGCATCTGGGCTATGAAGATTGGCCATCTGGACTTTTCCTTATTTTGCAACAAATTCAAACTCTGGGAAAAAAAAAAAAACCAAACATAGAACTCTGCAGAGTTGAAAGTGACAACCTGACACACAACAACAGTGATCGTTCTGGTCAATGTCTGTAGGGAAATCATCCCATGCCCAGCATCCTGCTCCCCAGAAGACATCCTGAAAACAATACTGGGAAAATAAAGGCCTGAGATACACCTTTATACAGCTGCATTTGTATCTTCAGCTTTGAATGGGTTAAATATGACGTTACCACTGTCAAACTGGCACCAAATACCCAAGGAACACACACTCTCAGTGCACATCTACAGCAACAATGGCTCATTGGGCCTGATTTTTACTCCTGCCCTCCATTACTCCCTTATGTACACTTTCCCTTCACTCCTGCATTGAAGTAACAGCTCTCCACCCAGTCCCAACAAAAGTTTCCCCGTGGCCAGAGAGGTGCTCCCCCTGCCAACATCAGAGGGTATGGCACAACAGGCACAGTCATGGGGAAAGTGGGAGGGATTGAGTTAAATCCGTGAACCTACTCTTGCAGGGCAGCCTTTAGATACAAGGATCATGGGAGGCGTCTCTTCCACTTACAATCCTCAGGATTCCTTGGGATTTCTGCCCTTTCTTTACTTACTTCTTCCATGATGTGCTGGATTTGGAGGCACTCAGGATATGTGTTGCAGACTGCAGCAAGCACTCCAGCCAGCTGTGCACTTGCAGGAGCAAACCAGAGACCAGGGTTTTCCAGTAACATGACATCAGTCTGTTCCTGACTGGGAAACAGCGGAAGGCATGCAGTAGCAGCATGTCAGGCAGGGATGCCAGTGTCCTGCAGGGCTACCTCTGCCATGCAGGAGGACACACAGACAAGATAATAGCAAGCTGCAATGACATTGCACTGAAACACAGCTTTCATGGTAAATGCAAGCTATTTTCTCCCCTCTCCTCAGCAGTTATGCAAACTCATAGGATTTCTTTCAAAATATCCCACAGAGATTCCTGGAACACTAAGGATGCCACTGTGATGTCGTCTCCTGCAACGTTTGGGATATTTACTGGTAGCAGATGCGTTCTGAGCTACCTTCTGGTAATATAGTCTGCCACAGAATGAGGTTAGACCAAGTGTCTTTACATCAAACCCATGTAGCCTTGGGATACAATCAAGCAACACTGAAGAATATTATGTTTTCTAAATATTACTGTGTGCTGCTACACTTGCTAAATCACTCTCCAGACATACCCCTGAGGAATAAGAAATTTTTTAGCACCTGCCAAGACTAACACCCGCCAGTCAGCCCGGTAGCTGCAGCAGATTTTTGGCAGAAGGCACTGGAGGCAGTTCTGGACTAACTACCCTTCAGTCTTTTGCCTGAGAAAAGAAACGGGATAGTATGAAAGGGGCAGCCTGTTGGGTGCTGCAGAGCAGGGACCTCTTTGCCGTATTACGGTAACTCCGGTGCTTCCATCTGTCTGCCATCCACCAGTGCTGCTCTGACCTTTTCTCCAAGCCATCTGCCTTTGCAGGCTTTGGCACTAGTAAAACACATTGCACGTAGGAGCTCATGAGATGCAAACCTGTAAGGAAACAAATGTGCCCTTTGCAATTCCTGTTTGAACACCTTTTAGTTCATTTTGTATGTTGATAAGGCTTTGATATGAATATGATTTGTGGTTAAATTAAATCTCTTACAGGAGTCTCCAATTAGGTGCATATGCTTGACTGTGAGAAAATATGGAAGTTAAAGTTACCGCTCATAAGATGAACTGCTCTAACTGCTTCACGCTTTCTATCTCCAAAAAGTGATGTATCTTAAACTTTAAGCCAAACTTTAGCTCAAATCTGGAATGGGCTAAAAGAATATGAATTATGTTCAAGAGGGATGATCGCCTAAGTTAATAGAGTTAAAAGATGAGCTTTTCTTTTAAGAATATTTTACATACTATTGTTTCAATCTAACTTGTAGCAGCCTCATAAAAAGCTTTATCTCAAAAATGTAGAGATTAATTATCCATGCTGTGAGCCTTTATTTTTTTGTTTACTTTACTCTATAACTACTTTTCTGCAGCTCTCTCAAAGGCAAACATCAAGTTATCTATTTTATACTTACATGGACGATATCCTTTGCCCATCTTACACAAGGACACATCATTTATTTTTTTCTAATTTTCATAACTCCCACAATGTCCTATGGTATGTTAATGAAAGAGTTTCCATCCCTATTCTTCCAGAATTTTTTTAAGTAATTTATCTAATCTTTGGCATTCACAAATATTCTAAAATATTTTATTTGCTTAACATACATAATCCCATGCAGCTCATTGTTGTTCCTTTAAAGTTGTAGATTTCTAAATTATATAATGTACAAACCCACCTTTCATAACTGTTTTGTCACTTGGTGATCCATAATGTAGCACTTGAAGTAAAATATGGTCAGAAAAATAATCACACAAAATATTCTTTAATAGAATCATATGATCATTTAGATTCAAAAAACCCTTTAACATCATTGAGTCCAACTATTAACCCAGCACTGCCAAGTCCCCCGTTAAACCATGTTCTTCATTGTCATACCTACAAATCTTTTAAATACCTCCAGGGATGGTGACTCTGACACTTCCCTGGACATTCTGTTCCAATGATTGACAGCCCTTTCAGGGAAAAATTTTTTCCTAATATTCAGTCTAAACCACTCCTGGTGCAACTTCAGACCATTTCTTCTCATCTGTCACTTGTTAATCAGAAGAAGAGACCAACTCCCACCTTGCTACAACCTCCTTTCAGGTAGTTTTAGAGAGCGATAAAGTACCCCCTGAGCCTCCTTTTCTCCAGGTTAAACACTCCTTGCTTCCTCAGCCACCCTTCATAGGACTCATGCTCCAGACCCTTCACTAACTCTGTTGCTCTTCTTTGGGGGTGTCACTGGATTTTACCTCAACATGTTGCTTTCCTGACTGTAATTCCAATTTGATTTATACCAGAGTCACACTAGTGTAAGTGCATTGGCCCTTCTGATTTTGACCCTATCTGAACATATGCATGTTAAAGGAAAATGTCATTTCAAATTCCTGTTTACTTTCACTCAATTCACCTTACTTCTGCAGATAACAACAATTTTATCACTGTTAATAGTGCAAATCCAATACGCTCAGGAATAAGCAATTGGTATGTTATTTTGCTTCATGTATTATTGAAAAAATTGTCAGTCAAATTTGTCATTACAGGTTATTTATCATAACCAGTAGAGATAGTTAGAAGATTATGTTTTTATCCCATTTCCTCAGTGCACTTTGTAGTTCTGGTAAGTAGGAAGAGTATTAAATTTTAACTTTTGAACTCAATGCAAGTTATGAATTCAATCCTTGACTGCTTTTCACAGCTCAAAATGGATATAAATTTGTCAACAGGATGATCTACTGATGTTTTGCATGCTTTTTGCATGCAGATCACTGGTTATATAAGGACATAGTACTTAATTTTTAGAATATATTTGTATATTTATGTATTTGCATTTATTTGTAAGTATCTACATTCATTTGATTTGAGATGCATGTCAGAACAAAGCTAGTTGAAATTATTAGACCTTTTTCTCTAGATTTTCTTCTCATCTGAGAATCAAAGTAGCTCCTCTCCAGTAATATATAAACTTATGTGTGAGAATGTATAAAAATGTTAGAAATTTACAAAGTTGATAAAAATTAGAGACTTTTCAGCTCTACAAAAAGTAAAAGCAGGCAAAATTTAAGCAGCCTCTCTCCTTCTAGCCTTGCTCCCTATTTTTGTATTTCATTCTTGTGCCAAAGCCTGGTAAACCTTTAGACTGCACTTATGTTCTACAGTAGCTACATTTTGAGCAAACATAAAGCTGTCAAACACTTGCTTTTTTGATACTGTCAAGCATTTTTTGAGGTTTCAGGGCAGATGTATTTCTTGTACTAGTCTTTGTAAAAGAAACGATGGTTTGTAGGATAGGTCAAGGGGTTGATTTCCCCTGTCTAGCAAATGGCTTTGCATTTATACTTCTGTTAAGCTAGTGTGAAGTGAGTGTAAAATGTTATGAGTAAGAAATCCACAACTACTGTGGAAGACTGTTAAGCTAAAAATCAGAAAATACAAAACAATACTGATGGCTGGTTCTGTCACTCCATCAACCAGAAGTATCAGGCAAATGCATCATCCTGCCTCCAGAAAGTAACAGATTTTTTCCCTGTTCAAATACAACAGCAGTCACTCCATAACTTGGCTGTACAAAACCCAAACCATCCTCTAATACAGAATGACTTTGATTTGCTTTTGCCCAAGAATGTTTGGTGCCATGTACCATTTGAAGTTGTCCGCTTTCTTGAACTAAGAGAAAGAGATTTTCAGATAAACTTTTTCCCTTTTTTATTAATTTTTTCTTCTTAATTGTAATGCAGACAGCTGAAGTAAATTAAGAAATTTATTAACTTAAAGTCTTCAGCCTCATCATCTATTTGTGCTGTCTGGTCTATGGCCAAGTCCTGCTCGAGTCGTTAGAGAGATGCTTTCAGTTAAGTCCTCTGAATAGACTTCATGTTGTTGCTTGAAGGGGCTGATATAACTCCTAAATGACTTCCAGTAACTGCATGCCTCTGCCTCAGCTAAGGCATATATTATGGAGCGAGGGAATTTTTTTTAAATTTTATTTTTTTTCACAGAACCTGTTGTCACTCACGTAAATTGAAAGAATCTTTTAAACACTGTTCATGGGGTTACAAAATGGCCTATTCAAGGGGACCAGACTACCCTGTTTGCCTGACACCCTTCTTCTTTAAAGTATCAAATGCTATGGGATATCAGTACTAAGCACAATGAGGAAAAAAATTAGCTTCAGTGAGTTCTTTAAAGAAATGTCATAATTGAGTAAGAAGGACTGATGTTGAAGAATCACTATATACTTTGTTTTTTTCTATATCTCACTGATTTCCACATGTTGGCAACTGTCAGAAAGAGGACACCGGGCCCTTTGCTCTTAATTTTTAGAGTTACTCTTCTGTTCTTTTTCTTTGTTTTGAGTTTTAACCAAAACTTTCAAATTCATTCTTACTTGCTGTATCCTCTTACTACAGAATCTGGCAAAAAACCATTTCCAACACACAGTGCCCCTTTATTTGACCCTACTTCTTTTAAAATGGAATAAAGCTGAGGATATGCACCCAGT
This sequence comes from Manacus vitellinus, assembly GCF_001715985.3. Classification (NCBI taxonomy): domain Eukaryota; kingdom Metazoa; phylum Chordata; class Aves; order Passeriformes; family Pipridae; genus Manacus; species Manacus vitellinus. The sequence continues at coordinate 34,930,980 of NW_021940604.1, forward strand.
TCACAGGAAGAGACATCAGAAAAGAAACAGATTTTGCTGGTGCTTTTGATCTAGCTATGATCTAACTTTCTTGAATGAACCTAGTTTCAGTATAAAATTTGAATTGTTTAGCACATTCAAGCAGCAGTATGGTCATTGAAGAGCAGTTGAAAAAAGCCACTTGTGGGTTAGAGGAAGGCTATTGGTATAGGGCTGGACGGCAAATGAATATAATGCTAAATTAACATATACTGACACTGCATTGAAAAAGGAGAAACGTGCTCCTGTCTCCAAACAAAATTGCAAGCAACAGCACACATTACAATTTTCAGAGAATGTGTTTAGAAAACAGAGGTTAAACGCTACTAGATGACATGAGCAGGAAAATCAGTATTTCGGTTTGAACTTCTTTTTGTGGGTTGCATGGGTGTTCTGGCTTCAGTGAACCCTGATGAAAAGCTGCCCCACAGCAAGCCCCAAAGGCTGCTTGCCACAGCCCAAGCTGCCCAGAGGTCCCTCTGAAACTGCTCAGGATGGTGCAGGCAGAACATATGGGGCTTACAGACAATGTACACGTTGTGCTGGGCTTCCTATTGCTCTTGTATAGACCATTCTGGTGTTGCTGCAAAGACTTATAGCTCTGGGTAAATGCAATGAGATGATAGGCAACCTGATCACCACCTCCTTTTTATTATATAGAGTGACTTCCCCACCTTTTTTGAGCTTAAATACTTACGAAAATATGGTTTCACCTAGAGTTATAGGAATGGCTAAGAAAAAATTGCACCATAAGGTTTCGCTGATCAGAGAATAAATACATCTTCAGAGAATCATTCATTTAATCTTAAAATATGGAGAGCGAGTCACTCAGGAAAAGCTGTTTTCGTTCAGTGTGCCATTAGACATTATGCCAAAGTTCTGCCACCTGCAGGAGGCCATGACCCATTTCTAGATACAAGTGGAATAAAACAAATTCCAATAACAAGATTTTACTTTAAAACAATATGCAAACAACCTACAGGTCTTTCATTCCAGATTTTTTTTTTATACTGCTTATCTATCTAAAAAGTAGTTTCTTCAGTTATTTCTTTGGCTTCCTCCAGCAGCTAAAATGCAATGTGTCCTCCAGAAAATTTTCTTTCTATTTAAAATTGCAGTGCAGTTTTACCTCTGCTCTGAGAAATTATTAAGTCAATAATGTTTTCTATCTTCACTTAATTTCTTTTAAATCAAAATGCTACAGTCAAAGACCCTGTTTTACATTATTAATCATCCCATTATGCATTGCACAAAAAGATTGTTTAACATGTCTGAATGGAATTATTTAAACAGATGTTCACTATGCATAGTCTAATACTCTAGGACTTTCACATACAAAAGTGTTCTTACTCTTGTGGGAACAACTTTAGAAGACAGTATTTCTAAATGCCTGTGGCACTGATTCAGGGGTTTGCTGCACATGTTTTTTAGCTGCTAATCAACAGGTTGTTTAGCTTGAGGTCTCATGGAAATCTGGAGGTGAAGGAAATTTACTGGGCATATAAAAATTCAGAAGTTATTTTATCATAGAAAACCTAATTCTATAATTAAGGTAGGGTGAGATTTTGGAGTAGTACAGTGGATATACATCAGAGCTCAACATTAGAAGAAATTTTTTTATATCTTTTGCAAATATTAAAAACATCCTTGTGTCAAATAAGTATTTGTTACATTCACTATATCCTGGCTTTAGGAACTTTTCATGACTACTTACATTTTCTCTTCCCCTTTCTTCTATTATTATCAGGTGAACTGAACTGTACAGAACTACCTGAATCAAAACAGCTAAAACAAACAAAAAAGGTGATAAGTGCCCATAAAGGTTATTTCAATGGAAAATTTTCATCTGTTTTCAAATACTGAGATTCCTTTCATAGTTGAATAACACTCAGAAATATAACCTAATCATCCCTTTGAATGGGGTTAATGAAGGAAAAGGCAGAGAAAAGGAAAAAATTTCTTTTGCTATGTTTGACATTTCTTGGGTCAGGCCATGTTTTCATTTAGGGTTGGATATCTTCTTCTTCATAAAGGTAAGATCACAGAAAACAGAAGCTCCAAAAAATGAGTTCTGAAGTCAAGGATGAGAAACAGTCATTATTATGGTAACTTACTTACTTATATTTTTTCCTTTTTTGTTAAATACCATTATGCTTGGTAGAAGAGAGTACAAGAGAATGACCTCACTGTTATCTGCCAAAACAACTTGCTTTCAGATCCAAAATTGCAGAGAACCAAACTAATCTCTACTACAGAAACCCTCTATCATGAAAACACATTTTCCTTGCGATAGCATGCGACAAAGTAATACGATATGGTAACTGTTCATGAACAAGAGATGGGTCTCATAGTCACTCCTGATTACAGAACTATAAGGCAAAGGAAGAAATCTTAGAGGACTCAGGTAAAGCTGAAGGAAATACATGACTGAAAGCAGCTTGTTCAAAGACACTGCAATGAAAACAGATTTTTTTTCACTAGCCTGATTCTGAAAACCTTATTTTCTTACTCACTGTTTGACCTTAGTGTTGGTTTTATTTCAGTAAACACTGGTTAGGACTTTCTGTCTCAGGTTTAATAGGTTAGGAACAGTATCCAAAAACCTGATGGGGTTCAACTAGATCTGAAAGGACAAAGTAAAAATAGAGGGTACAAAGATGTGGGTGACAGAAACTGAAATCAGACATCCTAAAAGACAGGAATGACCTGGGTGCTGTGCCTGCTTCTTTTCTTTGGCCTCATAAGGGAGCAGGGTCTAGCACAACTGGCAAGTGGATGGTCTGAGGCACTCATTGCTCAAACTATTTCTGGGTGCTAAATCAGACACCTCCAGACACTTTGCATTTGGCCTACTTTTTGGCAGATCTCTTTCCCATATTAGTCACATGGCTAGTTTTTTATGTGACTTCAGTTCCAATTCAAACAGGAACTGGCTTCAAAGTTCAGACTCAAATTGTCAAACTGTCAGGGAAAGATGAATGGGCCAAAATTGATCAAAAAAAAAAATGTAGGATATTGAAAACAGCATGAAACTGTTTTCTAAGTGACCTCGTGTGGTTAAGTATATCACATACATGTACCTATGCCAAAAGGAAATTTCTATTTTAAAGAAAATGTTGCAGAAGAGTTTTGTTCAGGGCATGGATTTGATAAAACTACCTTATTTTAACACTTTCATCCAGCTCAGTAGACGTGCTTACCATTGCAGACTATTTCTTTAAGATTGAAAGTTATTTTTCTCTTTTATTTGCAGTATGGAAGAGCAGTTCTGCAGTTTTCCTGAACTATATGAGTGAGTTAAGTCAATTCTGACTCTGATAAAGTATGAAGGTAATATGTAAAGAAGCAGCACACTGAATAGAAATTCTTCCTTGCTATGAATGATTCATGATGGTTCTCTTCTAGAATAAAAATATGAAGCTACTGTAAAGTCTCTACTTAAAACTAGAGTAAATTCAAACATTTTTGAAAGGCATCTTTTGTCTTTTCTTTCATTATTATTAGTCAAGCTATTCATTCTCCCCCTCAAAAAAATATTGCATATCATAAAGCATAACATTTTTATTTCTCTCCAGTGTTCCCAGAGAAAATATAATCCAAACCAAAAGAAAATCAATTATTTTTCTTTCCAGCAGAAAGTGGATCACAATACAAAATCACACTTACATGTGGGTCATCAGTGAAGTAATTTTCAACAAATGATTTTCCTGCCAGATAACGTAAAACTCACACCCAGAAAAAAAATTAACATGAGATCCAAAGACTCACAGTTCCTGTATTTCTTGACATAACATCCAAAACCATTTTAAGATGGTCTCAGATGTCAGTGCAAATAAACACTGGTCTGTTACTTTGAACCTCTTCCACTCCCTCTCCTTGCCATGCTGATTAATTAAAAAAAACCCAATAAAAATAGCTGCAGCTGACAGTGTAACAGGGACAATTTACAAATGTGATCAGACTTTGTGTTTCCAGACATAGAGCAGTCACCAGCAGGTTTCCTTACACACACAACGTGAAGATTAATATTAAGACAAAATAAATAGGCCAGAACAAGTAGTTTTACAACTCCCTGCAAGGACAGAAAGTGGTGATTAGAACTTGACTTGAGATGTCCTGGCTGTAAGAAAAGTTGTTCCTGATCTTAGGCACCCTTAGCAAACTCTTTTCCATACAAAAATATACGCATTATGCTGGTCCTCAATACTCATGTTAACCTTTTACCATCTTTTTTTACCTTTAACCATTCACGATCCAGAAAAAGCCCTCTGGAAACTGTCTTTTTAAGGGCTAACAGTTGGCACAAATCCCTACTCCAAATATGTCCAGTATGAAATTATCAGTAGAATCCCCCAGTAAATAAATCCTCTGTCACATAGGTATTTTCGAGTAAGTTGTTCATCCTGTATTAGTAGGAACCACCTGGCTAAACCATTCCAAATCTGAAGTGAAGGTTCAAGCAATAAAAGTGAGGGAAGTCCTGCTGTGATCCAGTGCAACATATAATGCATTGCCATTTTTCAAAACAAATCCCATCTACCTGCTAATGCTCCCTTGCAGCATGGAGAGCCAAAACCCCAGTGAGTTATGTCACATTAGGCTCAATCTTCTGCCAGGTCACTAAACTTCTGTGCCTTTTGTGAAAAGGGTAGTAGCATAATTGAGACCAAATATGTAACTATCCAGAGTGCACTGGCTGTGATCAGGTCAGACATATTCTTCCTCTGGGTACCCTGACCCAAAAATTATTAAGTATTCTATTTCTGCCAGAAATAAGTCCTTATAGCCTCGAGAATTCAGTCTCTCTGTCTAAGTCAGCTTCTGCCAGGGCAGCCCTGTACTGTGCTGCAAGGCAGAGTCAGCAACACATCGTGATGACAGCAGGAGGGAGTTGGGGCTTTAGTCTGGGACACAGCCCTGATAAGCCTGACATTAACATTCACATCAAATGGCAGCAGGCAAGGCAGTCCTCATCTGAGATAATAGGCTTTTTCCAGTGATTGCTTCTTGTCACTTTGGAACACATCAATCCCTGAGTTTGCTACCACAGGTTGTCATGTCATATATTCCCTTCCCAGGGCTCTATTTTGTAAGAAATAGTTAATGTCTACTTCTCCTACCAGCAGGCTGCTCCAGAACCTCACTGTGATGGTGAGAAATTATTTCTGTCTTCCACTTCAAATTTGTTCATGATTAGTTTATAGCCATTTCCTCCTGAGACAATATTGTCCTTTAGCTTAATCAGCTCTTTTCCCTTCATGGCGTTTATCCTCCTAATATATTTACACAGGGCAGACATATCTCCTGTTAGCCTTTGCTGAACAAGGCAAGCTTTGGCAGTTCCACTCATGGGATCAACTGAATCACTTCTTCTGCCCAGCGCTCAGCTTTCTTAAGGGCATGACTACTTGCTGTTCTGTATTTGCTGTACTTCAGGCAGGTGGTGCCATCCCTGTCGTGATAGAGTTATTACAGTCTGGATATTAGATGACCCTCATCCCTGTTGTGATAGAGTTATTACAGTCTGGATATTAGATGACCCTTATCTGATGATATCTTCTTCTAGTTGCCCCAAAACACAGATATTCTACAACGGAGATTAATTAGTTTGGGAAATCATTGCATGGTACAGAAACCTCAAGTTCAGAAACTCATGTCCCTATGTCTTACACCCTGAGAAAAAGCAGAAACACAGAATCTTTGGATATGAATTTAGTTGCCTTGAAGTTCCCTTGTTCCTCCTAATATTCTACAGCTCTGAGCATAGCCTGTGATATCTGAATCTCTCACTGGTGTGACAAAAAGCATAAATAAAAATTGGTCTTTTTGTCTAATGAGGAAATGTAGTGACATTTCAAATTTAAGAATATGTATTTTCACACTTCTTCATGGATATTTCCCTTTGGCTTCTCCCCCCATCCCTACCTACGCACACATAGATGCTTCAAATTCAGTCTGCTGCTTTGAAACCTAAAAACACCTGTATTTACAGGGATTCTGGATTCTGGCTGAATTGAGCCAACAGAGTTCAACAAATGGAGCAATTTTCAGCTAAACAAAAACCTGTGTCATGCTGTGGTTGTAAATTGTTATCTCCGGACTTCTGAAGATCTATGTGTCCATGGGAAAATCCTGAGTTGCTAGAACTGACACAGGACTCAGCGAGATAGTACCCACACACCCGGGGTCAGAGGGAGCCAAGCTGCTTAAAGCTTTCAAAAGTGGGATAGAGTACCCTTGCTCTTGCAATTCCCTGCTGCTAGCAGGCACATGTAGGCACAGTCTCTGCATGTGCTGGGGCCCAAAGCAGCCCAGAAGGGACAGTGAGTCTCTGTTTCTCCCACTCCCAATCACAGTCCATGGGGCCTGCCAGGATTTCAGCACCAAACTTGCTTATTCTTTCTGGTTTAGCAAATAGTGAGGAGTACTGGGAGAGAGTACTCCTGCTCTTGGTATCGGGACTTCTTTCCATGTTTGCCTTGGAAAGTTTGGTTGTCAGTGAAGCAGCTGTGCAGGAGGACTGGGCTTTGCCTGTATTGTTCAGCATTCACCTTCGCCACAGGTTTGCTGCCACTGTTTGTCCAAAGAAAATGTAAAGCACTGTGAACATCCTGTCTGGAAGAATAGAAATAGGGAATAAAGTGTCTGGTTTTATTGAGAGATGCTTCAGAAAATATTTGCCTGTTACTCGTGATGCTTCACCAGAATTCCTTTATATTCTCCACAACGAAAACATTTCAGTGTTAGAAGTAGGACCCAGAGGAGTGCCAAACTGAGGCACATCATCCTTCTTTCCTGCTCACTGTGGTTGCAGGAACTCCAACCCTTTCATTAGCTGTTTAATTGTCCTGCAAAGGTCTTGAGTCAATATTTTTATTTCCTGATTTTACCTGCCAATGGTGAACAATCTGCTCCCCTTTTCAGAACATCTAACTAAATTTAACAGGCAGGACAAGGAGGAACACTCCCATGCCTGCTGGATTGGAAAATTGTAAGTATATTTAACAATTTTAAGTATGCGTGCAGACCTTGAAAACAACCACTTTGTTCTGAATAAGACCGCTGTTCTGCAGAGAAATTTTATGTTGTGGAAGTAAAAAGCTTTGGATTACATTGAAAATCTGTAAAGACAATAATGTTGCAGCTCCATGGATAGATTAAAAGACTAAAATTAATTTACTAAAGTACTAAGATGAATATGGGGAGGGTACCTTATATTTTGTTGTTTCTGAAGTGTGAAATAAAATTGGTTCTTAGCTGCTGGCCAGTGACAGCTGAATGTAAGTGCTGGGGTTTTTTTAACTCTATCTTTCATTCTCTTTCATATAACCTGCAAAAAATTGATCTGAACTAGTGACTCATCCAAAAAATCCCTACTCATTTCCAAAGACCAATCAATGCCTCTCAGGATGAGGCGATCTCCATTTGGAAAATGATGATCATTCCCCAAAACTTCATAATACAAGAAATACAGTGTAGCAGAGCCATATTATAATTAGTATGCATTCCATGTGATGTGCAAGAAACACTCGCCCATTTGCATTTAGTCTTTCTGACAGGATCTGTGAAGAGGTAAGATAATACAATGTTGACATCCTGTCTGGAACAATACATTTGAGGTATAGACTTAGTTTCATTTGATGCAAAACAAAAACAAATTGAAAAACTTTTTGTTAAAACTCATAGTCCAAAATCTAGGTGAGAATGCATCTTAAGGATTTCTGAGGGAAGGCATGTTGGCATTGTTATTAGTGAAGAATGGAAAACAAAAGGTCTGTGACATGCTATAATGTCCTGATTCAACACTTCTATCAAAAAAATGGTACATTTTTCTTTTTTTTTGGTGGAAACTGAGTCTTTTAGAAAGCAGCACTGCAAAAATCAGCTGGATTTATAGTCAAACAAAAAAGAAAAGGTGATTTACTATATTTTTGGTTTGGAGGGTTTAGAGGAATTCAGTGGGCAGGCTCTGTGGTTCCACAAGGAGAAGCCAGTCTGACCAATTCTGAATTAAACCCAACAAAAATGGGGTCTGTACATCTTAGTAAGACAGCCATCATATAAAAATATGTGTCAGATGGGTTTCCCTTGATGTACATCCAATTTTAACAATCCAAATTTTTTATTATTGTTATTTCAAAAATCCCAGCTGCAGCGTGCTCTCAGGAGAAGGGGAACAGAGACAGCAGAAACAGGTAAGGCTGAGCTCTTTGCCCTTTTAAATCTTGTCTGTGACGCCAGCCCTTCCTCGCTGTGTTGTCACACAGATTTATATTTTTGGGAGCTGCTGGAAGCTCACCTGCATAATCCAAGCAAACCAGAAAGGATACTGTTGACCTTCAAGCATGCTAGCAGTGGACAAAATCTGGAGCTTGGATGTTCAGATATGCCAGTGGTCTCTAAGGAACCAAACCTTGTGCTGGATCAGAGTAAAAGTACTGTATGAGGATTCTTTTCTAACTACCATTTTCCACTGAGCCAATCAAAACACCATCAGAAAATTACAAAACAGATGAACATGCCCCTATTTTTTTACATATCAAAGGAAACCTGCCTCACCCAACCACATCTCTTTCTTTGATTTAATTCCATGCTCATTCCTGTGAGCAGTGGATGAGTGGTTTGGCAAGTGCATTGCAGCCCACTTCACTGAAAAGAAGGGTTTCCTGGTGAAATAAAGCTCTTTATGAGACTTTAATATGAACATATTCACTAAATTATTTTAAAAACCCCTCCTCCCCATAAGTGACTGCACTCTGAGGTGGAGCACAAACCTTACATTAAAGGAACTGTTTTTTCACAAATTAATTGAAGAGGAGACCCCTCTTTCCAATCACCCTAGATGCTCTCACAGCAGAACTGTCACTATTCGTAAGGCACTTGCAGAGAAGGAGCAGATATATCCTGCTGATTTGTAATGTAATTCCAGTGCAAGAAGTAAGGTTTCAATGTAATGCAATTCACTAATCTATGAACTGTGAAACTACACAAGTTGTAAGAGAATTAAAGATTCTGGAGAGGCAGAGAGAAAATTAGAGTTTCAGAACACAAAAACTACTAACTTGGAGCAGAAAAACATAGCTAAAAGTAGAATAACTGTGCAAAGAGTGTACATAGCACACATGCTTTTTAAGGTAAGATTAAACAGACTGTAAGAAATGCATTTGTACCAAGGGGTACTTTGAGTCTTCAGTATGCTGCTACCCGTCTACTTTCCTTTTATTTTAAATTATCCAAGTGCATTACTGAAAATGAAGAAAGTTGAGATAAGCTTTAAAAAAAAAGGCAAAATTTTAACTTTGAAATATTATTTCATCAGGTCACTGTTGGAAGTAGTATCCTGCTCCACGCAACCTCATCTTCATAGTCTAACAACTTACACTGCAAATGTGCTCATTTTTCAAGCTAATATTAGAATCATATTTTTCCAGGTACCCACCCACTGATACTATCCACCTTTGCATAATGAAATCACTTTTTTTCCTCCTCTAATATCATGTATAAAAAAATACTGGCATCCAGACTCTAGGTCTCTATGATTGTCAAGGGGTTTGGAAAGCTGTCATTGGGGATGTTCTGAAAATCCTTTTTTATTAATGAATTGATGTTAGCAACTTCTTCTAAGATACTGTGCCATTGAAAAAAAAATGCACAGACTCTAGCTTCCTTGAACATAGCAGGAATCAAAAAGGAGGAAGTAATCACTATTTAGAGTTAGTGGTTTCCCCCCAGCTGCTTGTAAGTTGCTCTGATTGTTTTCTTTCTCTCTCACACAGATACCAGGTTTTCTGACTGCTTCCAACTCTTTCTCTGTTCCCTGTCTGCCTCTGTTGTTAACAAATGCACACACAATTTTTCATTTCCTGAAAAAGGAGAGATTTAGATTAGGTATGAGGCAGAAATTCTTTATTGTGAAGGTGGTGAGGCACTGAAACAGGGTGCCTGGAGAAGTTGTGGATGCCCCATCCGTGGAAGTGTTCAAACCCAGGTTTGACAGGGCTTGGAGCAACCTTGTCTAGTGGAAGGTGTCCCTGCCCGTCGCAGGGGTGTTGGTACCAGGTGACCTTTAAGGTCTCTTCTAACCCAATCCATTCTATGACTCCATGATTCTGTGACTCTCCAGGCATGCTCCTTGTTGGCCTGTGCTCATTTTTACCTCTACCCAAGGCCACCGCTGATGCCCTGGTGAGCAGAGAAGCTTACCAGGCAGCAGTCTGTATTTCCAGAGCTGGCAGGAACTCATGTGTTAAGCTGGCTGACACCCATACTGTCTGTATGTATGCAATCATGGCTCACTACACAGCAGTGAAGTACAATATCTTATTCAAAACCTGTCTCAATTTAACTGGATTCCCACTGACACGGCTGGCACTGATCCACAGCTGGTGTTTACTGACCTTTTAGAACAGCACCGTCGGCTGTAGGAATAAAAATAGTTTCTTGTGGAGGTTGTGCACAGGCACTGGAGTTGTAGGGTGCATGCTCAGCCTCATGCACAGCAGCCTTCAGGTCCAGCTGTAGACCTTGGGTACAGACCAGGAGGACCAGCCAGTATCATTCCTGCTAGAACAGCTGCCTTTTTTGGAGTGGTCAGCCTACCCTGAACATCTGCGTGCTGATAACATGCCTCCTGGTCCCACACAGCAGTGGCAATGTCTGCTCAGCTTTCGAGGGATAATGCTTCCAAGTTGTGCCTGTGCTATGAGGCAGAGGCAACCTCACAGTATTCCCTGCAGTTCTGCCCCCAAAAAACCTATTGGGGGTGTTCATAGGACCACAGTGCACTTCCATCCCTGGGGATGCAGCAGTGCACACCAAAGGAAGCTACTCACGGTGCTAACAGAGCTAGAGCATGCCCAGGATGCCTAAGCAGGTTCAGTAAGTGCCCATGTGCACAACACTTCCTCCCAGAATCTTCCCCAGATGCCTTTGAAGATGCATCAGTTGCTGCAGTAAAGGCAAGGTTAAAAATGTTTGCTGAACCATCAGGCTGTGCAGTGTCCACTGGGCAGGAACATTCAGAAGCCAATTAGCCAAAATCCCATGCCAAGGGGTAATATGATCTTCCACACCCTGACGTTTGGCAGTTTTCAGCCCTTAGGTTGGGATGGTTTTGTTGCACTCACACAGAGAGGAGTGGGCTCTGGTCGTACTGGGCATCTGGCTTAGTGGGCCAGATATGAAATATGCAGAAGTTGAGGGACCCCAATCCAGTCAATATACTGGGACCATTGTTATTTTATTTTAAAGTGAATGTGGTGTGCTGTTTATGTACTCCAGTTTTCAAAGAAAGAATTTTTTAAGTACTAGCAAGATTTCTACCTGGGCATGGTATGCTTGCATGTTGCAGGGGCTTGCCAATAATCTCTGTAGAGGCATATGGACACTATTTAATCACTGGTCAGGACATGTAGAGCTAGATTTAACTAAAACCAAACAAAGCAAACCCTGTGCTTTTATGCAAGGACACAGCTATTACCTTTATAGTTTGTAATGGTCAGTCTATCTCAGAGAACAAGTTGCAGTTTCTGGGCCACATTTTCTAGTTGGTGCTGAAAGACCAGGCTAACAGGGGATTAGCAGGAAGATAGTTCCAGGATGGATTATCCACATGTGTGATGGTAAAAAATTTCAGTGCTAGAAACACATACTGACACCACCTCTGGAAATCTACCTCTGGCAGTGTACTCCTGGGGTTAGCACAGTGGTATGCTTCCAGGCCTGAAAAAATTTGTATGGGATTTTGTCCTAGGCATCAAATGCCTTGTCTGACCTGCTTGTGTCCTTGCAGTCTCAGCAAAACTTCAAAAACTCTTAGTTTCAGAAGCTGGTTTTCCCTCTTGAAATTCTGCAACAGGGTTAAGGGACACTTCATCTCTATTTCTGTAAAATTTGGTTAGCTCATGATATCCACGCTCCATGCCACTTCTCATGACCTGATAGTGTCATGAGGAGCAGACAGAGGAGCAGATAGAAAGCAAGAATAATCAAGATAAATCTAATTGTTTGAGACATTTGAGACATGTGGTATTTAATTTGTTCATACCATGGAACATGAAAAAATACTAACTAGCGTCATTACAGGGAGAATGTTTTTGTGTGTTTAATCAAAGCACTTCTTGATAAGATATACGAGTGTAAGGGACTATCCATTTCAGCTGTGCACTAAATTCTCTGGACTCGGTATACCAGTAATTTGGATATCTTTCTTTAAATTCTTCAAATATTTTTATGAAGCAACAGGTTCTGTCCATTTCTCTCCTCTTTTAAAGAACACAGCACTTGTTTTTGGCACATTGTTGATGCTTATTTTATTTTTTTTCTTTGAGGGTACAAGCTGTATTAATGTTTCTGTAGTGATCAGGATAAAGTCAAGAGACAAGAACCTAGCATTTGTATTCCTTTGGCAGTTAAATACTGCACTATAAAAAACAGACAGTAAGTTGTAGAAAGAAACTAACAATTTATAACCACAGGATTCTGGTATTGTTTCCTACATCAAGAGACCTATATACAGTAACTGAAATTCCTCTTTTCCAATTCAAAGGGGAGTTCTGCATGTTTGGTGATCAAATACTGCAAAGGAAGTTACATGTTTTTCAGCTGGTTATAAGCAAGCTACAGGATGAACAAGATGCAGTTAAAAGAGGAACTGACTGATGAGTAAATTGTTTTCACTGTAACTATGCCGTATGGAGCAATTAAAGCAATGTTTCTCCATCTCTCCCTCTGTGAATGAATGAAAATATTTCTTAATATTTATGCACTGCATTCAAAAGAGGCATCTTCACTCATGTCCCACCAGAGACTATCCTTGCAAAGGCAGTCCACCTTTGACTGCAATAGATGCCTGGAGTCTGGAGGAACTGTATTTCTTCCTTTTGACTGAAGGAACTTCATTTCTGCTCCCTAAGTAGCAGTACAGAAAGTGGTATCCATGACTGAACTCCCTCCCCTGCACTGTAGGTCGTTATGCCCTATTCACTTGCTGGACTTGACTGAGAAATTTAATTGCAAGATGTTTACATACTCAGAGAAAAGTTATCCAAGCTCTAAGAGATGTAAATAAGATGATAAACAGCATTCATTTTCAACCACATAGCTGCTAGAAGAGATAAGCATCTTTGCTGTACTAATTCCTCTGATAGTAACCTATAGAGAGAGCTACAAATATTACACAGACACCTGTCAACAGACAGTGCTGTCCAGCTAATCAGTGGTACTGTGTCAAGATTCAGATTTGTATGCTTGCCACAAATCACCAACCAGAGGTGTGTGAAATACTGTGATTTCCTACTTCAGTGTCAAAGATAACATGGTGGTACAGAAAGAATAGCTTGATAGTATTCTTCAAATTGTTTCAAAAGAATGAAGTAGTGGGTTTTTCTCACGGACTACAGTGGTAGGTCTCCCATCCTATCGTTTTCAACATCATCTGCTGTATTTACTCAAATGTACATGCTGGTTTATGGTTCTCCCCTCCAACTTTGATACACAGAGTGAGAGGGAAAAAGCAGTAACACAGAAGTATTTTAACCTGGACTCATAGAGTTTATTTAATAGCATTTTGAGGTGAACCTCAAGAACTTTTTCAAGATCATCTCAACAGTCTGAGAATTTTATCAATGCCAAGCAATACATGCAAGGCTGCTGTCTGTAGCACACATGGTCTCCCACACCCAGGTAGACCTAAAAACTCTGCCATTAGCATTTCATGAGTTGAGTTCATATCTGTAAAAGGAAAGCATGCACAGAAATTACGGTAGGTGCTCTGAATGCTGAGCGGAAAGAGTCCTGTTTTCTTTAGGAGAGATACAAACATATCCTGGGATTTTTCTGTGTTTATCTTTCTTGGAAGACCATTCAGGAGCAGTTCAAAGGGTACACAGTGAATTTCAAAGGGCACAGGGAATTTCTAATTCTACCTGTCAAAGGTAGGCCTCCACATAGATGCAGACATAGGCAAACCAGTCTGAGTTCATTGCCTGTCTCAGAGTTACTGCGTCCTAGCTAGGAAATTTTACTCATCATGATTACACAGCTTTGTTAGTTTCCACAAATCATGTAAAAATATCTCTGCAGATCAAAGAAAGCTGAGTTTTGAAGAAGCTGTGCATAGAACAGGTCCATCTATTGCAAATTACTGCACTGGGAGACACTGAAAGCAGTTGGCTGTCAAGTACTGTGTTTGCTCCTACAAAAACACCTAAACTGAGCAAATACATGGCAAAATTTGTTAGGTCTTACTTCAGTGTAAACACAAGGAGACAGCAAGACCTCTCTGCAGAAGACAGTGCTTTCTCTCAAAACACTGGCATGGCACACAGGCAGGTTACTGATGCTAATATTAGGAGAAGAGACACAAAAGAAGTTTAGAAACCCAGAGGAAAGCAAAGAAAAAACACAGAGAGGACAAAGAAAATTCCAGAGGCAGAGCAGCTCCACAGAGATCATGGGCTTCATACCATACCCAGCACAACTGCAGCAAGGAAAAGAAGATAACACAGAAACAGAAAAGGAGAGCCTACCTCCCCAGAAACAAGGAGAGGAGAAACAAGTCCCTAGGAAGCTGGAGAAGCAGCAGGGGAAATATCTTCAAAGAGACTTGCTTTGATCCTGATGCTAAATCAGCTTTGACAAAATGGATGAGCCATTTGGACCCATTCCCTGCCATGTAAGAATTTGTCCTCAAAGTGATGAGCACATGTGAAAACCACATATGCACTGAGGAAACGAAGGCAGATGACATTAGGCTTGAATTCAGATTAGAAAAATGTGCATGACAGAGCAGAAAAAAACCCTCAAAACTTCATATTGCAGCATAGGAAAGTTCAGTGTTCCTTTTCTGTCTTCTTCCTCCAGATGGGATTTTCATCTCCGAATGGTGAACACCACATCTTGCTACAGATATCTGCCTCTCTGAGTATCCAGGCTGCTTTAGACCACCACCCTGTGGGAAGGTTGAAACCAGTGTGTAGGATGGGTGCTCCACAGAACTTCATCCAACAGCAGCTGCCCAGCTGTCAGGGTTGTCAGAGGCAGCTGCCCTGCACTCAGCTGATGCTCCAGCTCCATAACACAGATGACAGCAGCCATTTCCTGGGCATTCATGGGAGCCGGACAAAACCGGGACTGGTGGTGCTGTATCATACGGGAAAAAAAGTAAGACCTCCAAACCATGTAAATAGTCTTAAAACTCTTCAGAACATTTGTTTTCAGACATAATTACTCACATTTCACTTTCTTTACTGGGAAGAGTGAGTTGCAAAGACTTCACGCCCCAGGGCCATCTTCACCCAAAAAAAGTAATTTGCAAAATTAACATCAAAACAGGCACAAACCTAGCAATTTATCACCTTAGCCCCTGACATTTTCCAGCATCTGATGTTATGTTGGTTTTATTGCCATATTGATTCCTAAAACTGGCATTTTAAGGGTTCACATAAGCTTTTAAAACTTATTTCATCCCTCTTAAATAATACATTAAAAATAATTTTCAATGCAAGACCTTCACATTTTTACATTTTTGGGTAAATATCATTGCCTTATATGATACATGTATCAGGGTATTTTTGTTTAATCTTTGCAGCAGGCAAAGTTTTCTTCTGATTGTATATAAAAACACAACCTAAGAGTGCTGATTTTGCAGCTTATTTTGGATGGTTTGATGCTTCCAGTTATTTAGTACATGAGCTATAATGGCAACACTGCATACATTTTAAATGGGAAGAAATGGGGGAGGGGGGAAATGCTGAGATTGAAGCCTGTATGCATCCAAATTTCTCTACTCCCAGGGAAATAAAATGTACCTGTGTGAAAATAGTATCACATCCTTCTCATAATTTTAATTTCCAAAAGTCAACGGGGTAGTGACATCAGAGTACATATAATGTAATATTTCAAGTGTTGTGGTAGTATTAAATAAACATAGTGGTGTTTCATGATATTCTGAATGTGTTCAGCATCTCAAACAAGTTAATTCATCTAAAGCTTGAACATACATGACTACCAAAAATCCAGATTTGCAAGTATACTTGTGCTCAGAGGGGTATTTATAGCCTTTATTGGAAACATCCCCTCTCTAGTTGGTCTGGTTGAAGTCATTTTGCTTTGAATTTAAATTAGAAGTAAATGCTGAGGGTTGTTTTCTGCCACCAGTCAATCCTCCCTGCCCTACATTTAAGATAAGAAGTGTGGAGAGTGTGTGGATCCAAGACCTACCCACAGCCGTTGTATATTAGAGGAGATCTAAGCATGCTCTGTGTGACCCCATGGACTGCTGCACCACAGCTGACTGGCTCTGAAGACACAGGGATGGCTGATAGCTGCTTTAGGCCCATAGGTTTTCTGCAAAACCTGGATGCACAAAAAAAGCTTTGGTTATTTATTAAACAGAACAATTTATTTTTTTTTAAATGAGTGGTCTCTCAATTGTTTTGCATTTCACTGTTTAGGTCTTACAGATCCCAATAGGAAATATGCCATAAAATGAGAACCTGATATAGGCTACATTGTTCACTGTTGAAGATTACAGAAATGTGGGTTGAAACTCATACAAATAACAAAAAGAAACTAGTGTGGTCTGGTTGGGTTTTTTTAAGTCTAAATTTTGTGTCTATAAAATTTAAAACGTATGAAGAATTTTTAATATATATGTCTATCTAATGTTAAAATAATATCCTGTAAAACTCCTCTGTCCTTGTACAGCCTGACCTTTAATATTATACTTTCATTATATTAATGACTATGAAGACAGGTTGTCGAGCAAGTGAACAGTGGGCATGGCAAACAAAGACCATAATGAGGTCTTGAAGATCTGCACAATATAGTAAATTAGTGAATTTCTGACAGTGATTTCATTATGCACATCTCTGTAATAGCAGCAAAGAAATCTGTCTTATTTTACATATATTGTGTTAAAGACATATTTTTTCAGTTTCGCCAGAACACTGTGCAATTAGATGGCCGGGATTTTAAAAAAACATATATAAAACAAAGCCTCAGATTTAGCCACTATGGACTCCACTGTGGTGACCTACTGCATATATTTACATTGGCAATGCCACGGAAGTCAGACAAGCTCAAATAATTTATTTCTGGATCAAATTTTTCTCTGTGGATTTTGCCATTTGATTAACATTTTTTCGTTATCTTTTTACAGGCTCTTTGAAGGTGGTGTAAATTGCATCCAGCTCTGATTAATGCTGAGATTCATGCTAGAAAATAAAACCTTCACTCTAGCTGGAATTCAAATGCAGCCTTTCAAACTAGCACAGAGTTTTTAATAGAAAGAGAATGAATTAACCTGGAATCTTACATATGCACACAAAAAATCAGTTACCTAAATAATCTCCATTTGTCTCTGTTACAATTGTTGATAAAAGGCAAAGGCTATATCAGTTTGTTGTGCTGCCAAGATAATACTCGTTTCTCAACGTTACTTGAAGACAGTACTAGCACTGTGCCAGTACTGTGCAACCTAAGGAATGAGCAGCCAGGTGTATGCCATGTGAAGGGAGTTTTTGGATCTGTAAATGGAAATCAGATGCCCAGCCATTGCTGGCTGAGTGTTCAATAGACCTTTGCACCTTACTGTTGTAAGGAAAAACTCAATCTCCCCTACTTTAAGGTAGCTGACTCCCCTTGGAGTCACAGCAGTTACAATGGAGGTTGCAAGCCTGACAAACATCATTATTAATATGATTATCTGGGGTGGAATAGTGAGGAAAATGAGTGTTACACCTGGAAGTCAAGTCACAATCATAAAGTTTAAGAATCAGTCTTCCAAGATATCGATTTGGAGTTGGTGTCAAATCATTTGAGAACCAGGAGATTCCTTTTTGGCAGAAGGAGTAATGCTAGCAGAGGAAGCTGAGCTTCAGGGCATAAAATAAGCAAGTTCCAAGGAAATACTAGATTACCTAGAGCATGAAAACTATTAACTAGTCCTAAAAACTGTCTCTTTCAATGAAAGAAACTTACCCAGAACAAGATATGAAAAAGCATACGTATCCTCTGCAAATCACAAAATGAATGGGGAGAGAGTGGGGATGAAGAGCATATACCCCTCTTCCCTGTGGACACTGGGAGAATGAGAACTATGCCACCTTTGACTCTTCCCAAAGGTCCCTGAATTCAAAGCTGGGGAGCAAATATGAGAAAACTAACATTTCAAATTCTGTTTTCCACACAAGGAAGTGAATCCCATCTCCAGTTCTGTCCATCTGGTGCCCAAGTGCAGGAATGGTCTTTGCTTTTGTTTATGAGGAGGATCTCAGGGTGAAAAAAAAAGGAGGAAAGGTCCAAGAGCATGTCAGAGTAAACTATCCGTTAAAACACTTGGCTAAAGTGCAAAGGCCTCCATTTCAGTCCCATAGTTTTGTTTCATGTTACCTTATTTATCATGAGAAATCTCAGACAGCATACAAAAACCCTTTCCTTTATTCTCACTTCTCTCACTCCCATATACATCCTCCTAAAGTGTCATTATACTGAGGAGCAGAAATTTTCCTTAACCACCCTAGAGCTGCACCAAGTGCTGGGTGTGCAAGTGTTTGCATTCAGCAAGATCAAGGTATGAGGCCAAGTACGGGATGGATTATTTCCTTAGCTCATACCTCTTTGCCCCTATGCACTGCAAAAGCCCTTCATCCCAGTGCAACAGGAGGGTAGTGTGGAGCCAGGCACACCTGAAGGGAAAGTGGACGGCAGATCAGGGATGCTGTATGCTCGCATCCATGAAGCTGGTAGACTAATGGTTGGAGGAATGTTTCCCAGGACACAGGCATGTCGTTACACATCAAAACTCAAGTTAATTTTGTTACATAGAAATCAGAAATTAAATTTAGCTTTGGGTGTCAAAAAATTGTTGTTGTAATGAGCCAGATTAATTTCTGGCATTAAAACACAGAATTGTCATTGATTTTGATGATTACGGCAGCAATTTATCCTCAGTGTAACTCTACTGACTTTGCTGCAGTTACATCAGGGCTTAATTTAGCCTGATATTTTTATCAAGGGGAGAAACAGAATTAAAAGAGTATGTGCCTTGGTTTGGGCATTTGTTTTCTACCTTCCTGTTTTACATAAACTGTGTTTCTTTAAGCTGCATATGCTCCAGTTCTCTGTTTTCTGATATTGCAATGGCCTTAGGGTGGTTTTTTCCTTTACTTACTATTTGCATTTGGGTTTATTGACAAATTGTCACCTGTGATTTGTTTGCTTTCTTACGAGATTACAGATGACCACTGCCTTGCACAGCTTCTCTACTCCCTACATCTCTTGTATACTGAGTTGTTTTCTAGCCAGTAAACACCACCAAAGATTTTATATTGGTTTTTTTTTACACATTCCTCAATCTAGAATCTTTCTTCTTCTTATGACTTCACAGTCTTGAACAAGTGCAGGATGAAGATCTTCAAATAAATTGTTAATTTCAAAATACCTATATTTCATACATGCAATATCATGGCTAGGCTTCATGAACAAAGATTTGGGAACATGCAATATAATTGATGATAAAATCTCTCTTCTTCTCTTTATAAATTCCATCCTTTGATTATTTGCAAAATTATCATTGGAGCAAAGATCCAGCCCAATACTCAAAATAGGCCATGTGCAAGTACTCAAATATCTGTTCCCTCTGTTAGCCAGATTCTTGGAACCTGCATTATTGCCAAATCCAACAGCTCTAGCTGCCTTATCATGACTGCTTAATTAATGTTTTGGGTATCCTCTGGCATGAGTGTTTGACAAACATTGGTATTCCATTTCGCAGCAATGATGCTACTGTGGGTACCCCCACATTGAGCATAGACTCATTGAAGAAGTACCCAAAGTTATCAAAAATGTTGGCATGCTGTGTAGTTGGGCTGATAAAGATGAAAAAGTGAAGGCCCCTGAAAGCACTTTAAAGATACTCCAAGATCCTCTCTTCAAGCTTGTCAGAGCAATACCAGAACCTGTTAGAACATGACTACATACCAAGGCATCTCCAGAGAAATCTGCAATAAGGTTTCTGTAGACCTTGGAGCAAAGCACATAGACCTACAGTAGGCTGTAAGAGTAACAGGGAAGCTCTGAGGAAGTCAGCAGTCATCTGAACTGTGTGAATTTGGCCTGCAGCCATACCTGCTCCTGGAGTTTGTCTGTCTCCAAACCCTTGAGTGGGTGGGGACTGAGAGCAGTAAGCTACAGTGCACAGAAGAAATTTGCCTCTGAGCAAGACAGAAAACTACAAGCAGCACTGAGGAGTAGGTGTGCATGCACACATACCTGTTTGTTTTCTCTGTGTGTTCATACTTAATTTCTATCACAGACTCTTTATTGCAGTAATTAACTGAGGTGTGACAAGATTTTGATGTCTCTGTACACAAACAACCCCATTCAGTAAGTGTAATGAATCGTCTGAAATCTTCCTCAAAGCTGTGTGATGAGACCTCGAACAAAGTGTGGTGAGGATTTGTATCACCCTCTCTGACAGGAGACTATCGAAGAGGTACACCATCTGTTCCTCTGGATCTGCTGTGTCAGTGGAGGATTTTCAGACCTTTCTAATTATACTTGCATTTAGCAACCTTCTGCTGTGCTACTGTTCAAAAAACATCCACAACAAACAAATAAACAAACCCAGGGCTGCCAGTTCAGACAGACAGTAGGCTCATTCTGAGGACATCTGCCCTTTCCCTAGCACCAAGATCACAGATTGTCAGCAGTGGCCTTTCAACATAGAGTAGCCTTCCTGCTTTAGGCTTGTACATCTTTGGCCCCCCAGAAAAACCAGAAGACCTTAGAGACTTCTTTTGGATTTTTCTTTCTTTTTTTTTTTCCTTCTTTGTTGGGGTTTGCACAGACCTGGAAAAATATCTGCAATATCTCTTATAAACATCATTTATTAATGTACTGCAAGTCTGAAACAACCCGTTGTTTGGGTGCTTGGTAACGTCCAATGTTAGCTCATTTATAAAGAGGAGCAATACTGGAAAGTGTTTCTCTTCAGAGAACCATGCTGATGAAAAGTTGCTTAAAGCTTTTCCAAAATTCTGTCTCACAACAGATATTTAATATAGTTTCTTTTGGATGAACTTACACCATGTGTGTTTTTTTCCCCTCATAACCAC
Source organism: Manacus vitellinus (assembly GCF_001715985.3). Classification (NCBI taxonomy): domain Eukaryota; kingdom Metazoa; phylum Chordata; class Aves; order Passeriformes; family Pipridae; genus Manacus; species Manacus vitellinus. The sequence goes on from NW_021940604.1 coordinate 34,952,117, forward strand.
CAGTATATTTGCATGCATTATTTTAGTGCAGAGATTTTATTTTCATGTTATGTGAAGGACATGGAAACTGCACCTGGGAAATTCGGCTGGCATTTCACTAGAAATGTAACAATAGTATGACAGCTTAACCAAGTGGGTACTGGTATTTAACTTGCTTTTCTTTTCATCCAGTAATTTCAAATGTAATTTGAATATTCACGAGACAGCAAGACAGTGACTCATTAAAAGATGCATTATGTTCTATAGAGTGAAATGCTGTGGAGATAAGCAGTATGTTTACAGGTCAAAGCGATCAAATACAGCAGAGGTCGGAAGGGAAGAACACACCAAAAAACCATAACCTTTCTCTTTTCTCGATGCGCACATATGGCAAGGATTAAGATCATCATGTAATATTCAGGAGAGTTGCATGGGAAATACATTTCCCATAGCAACAGCTGGTTTAGACGTTAGAGCAAGATTACGGACAACCTATTTCATCTATCTGTTATTTTAAATGAATGGTTATCTGCCAAACCAGAAGGTCAAAACAGGTGCTTCTGCTAAGGCAAACATCTCTTTGCAAAAATTATAATCTTTCTGTGGATTTGGGGGTTTTATCTGATAATGGGCAATCATGTGCCATACTCCAGGTTTCTGTGTAATTACTAATTCACCATTTCAGTTCTACATGGTTAGCCAAAAAGGCTCTTAAGTAAGTAAAAAGGAATGCAAAAATGGTAATACATTCAAGATGTTAAACTTTGATTTGTATCTAATTCCATTAATGAATGTAGTTCAAATTAAAATGTAACATCAGAATTTCCAGCTTTGTTGGCTTTTAAAAAAGTCCAATAAAAGACAAGATTGCAATATAAAAATATTATAATTCAGGTTTTCTCTTATTTCTAGATCTGTTAAAAGAAAACTAGAAGCAAGTAATAACTTCTATAAATGAGTCATTATCAGAAATTACTATTTTTAAATAGCATCCAAAAATTTGTTTGTCATTAAAAAGTAAATAGGCAAGATTTGACTTTGATCCTTGTACAAAGAGATTAGGCTCAAATCCTCAAAGATTTACATACTCAAGTCCTGTTGAGGGCTCAGGTTCATTTCATCTAACCAAAGGACCCTAAATTAGGAGTCAGTCAACACAGGTTCCCTGTAAAAACACACAAAGAAAAATGGTGGGTATCAGGCAACAGCTCAGCTTTCCTAGAAGCTAAATAGCCCTCTGCAAGAGACTGCCTCTTGCTTTTTGGGTACTTGCAGGAGGTGATGCTCCAACTGAATGCAGAAGGCGGCAAAATGTGATCACCTCACTGGAAGTGTAGAGCAGTTCACTAGTTTGTTAGTAGTTTGCATTTGTGACAAGATAGATGTCTGTTGCATGAGATGTGCCAGATGGCACCAATACACAAGGGGAGGAACAGCAAAAAACTGAATAAAATTGTAGAAAGGGACTAGGTACTCACACTTTTTTTACATATGCTTGTCCTGATGGTACTTGCAAATTTATTAACTTATATTAATCATATGATGTACTTCAGGCACCATGGAAGAAGTATTTGGTTTTGAAGTAACTTAAATAAAGAGCAGAGAGTGGCTTGGTGAGCAGGGCCTTGATTTGTACTCAATTCCAAGTTCACAGTCACAACCTATTTGTGAGATTCTATATCAGAATATATCATATTTGAATCAATATTCACAAAAATCTTCATGGAAAAGGTCACATTTGATAGTTAAAAGTCAGTGTGTTGATTAGTTTTTGAGAGGACCTTAAATGTCATGGCTGCTTGGGCCATTGCTTATCTGATTTATATCTGTGAAAAAAGTCAGTTATGGGGCCACACAGAGACACCATGAAGACCTTGATTGCCCACCAAAAAAGTCACCTGTTGGGATGTGGAAAATGCAGGTTTAGCTCCATATTTCAGATATTTCACAGTCCACCTCTCCACAAGAAGATTTCAAAAACACCAGTCTCTCAAAGAAGGTAGCAACAGGATATGTGGGATATCTGCCTGGACCGAAGAATAGCAAAGTTTCCAGTTCTGGGTCAGACTTTCTTCAGTTCCTTTGGTATCCATCAGTCCTTATGATGGTGGCCACATATGCAGCTGTTAATTGCTCTGTTATGGAACATATTTGAGACACTCTTCTCTCTTACCTTATGGCTATGGTGGTGCAGGTTGTAGCCACTGATGTCTCTGGAGCACCAAAGAAATGGCACAGCTTCAATCAGGTTCACATTGTCTGAGGAAAAGCATCTGACAGTATATCTCTTGGGGTTAACATGTAATGCCCTCTCTCACTTGTCGTCTCCAACTTTGCCTGTATTCCCAAAAGCTGAGCTCAGGACCAGAGGCAGTGCCAGCCTGAAACACACACAGGAAATAAAAAGATAATTAAAGTCCTTTTGAAATCTCCTCTGCTACAGCACATCCTCATGAACAGGCCAGAATTTCATGTCTGATTCAGTTTTGGTGGTGCAGTAGTAAGTCATGTATTTGCACCAGTCCAGGGAGGGCATTTATATATATTCCCCACAAAAAGGGCTGAATTCCTCAGTCAGAGGAAGAAGCTGTTCAGTTTGTCCCCCAGGTTTGCAAAACCTCTCACGTCTCAAGGGAGAGGCTCATTACAACAGGGTTTTCCCCTTCTTTCACAGAGCCCTTTCAGTCATTTCAGCATGAGGTCTCCCTTCGGATCTCATTGTTAGGAAGGCATGCTTTTCTTGGAGCTGAAATGGCTGTTGTTAGGAACAAAAACAAGGCATCTCTGTGCATGGGAAAGGAAATAACACAAATAGTCACAATTGCAAATGGACACTGCTTTGCTTTCTAAGTGACTATGACCCCAGATGATAGGACATGACTGTGTGATGGCAGTCCTCAAAGTGCTAAAATATAGCACCTTTGCAAGTACAATTGCCTCTAGAAATAGAAAAGTTTCCTCTATATTTATATTATATTAGTGGTTGGTTTTGTAAGTTTTGCCAAAAGTTGTCCAGAAATAAAAAAAAAAAATGAATCATCTCTGTTACAGTTTTTATATATCTACATCATCACCAAAGTATGTCCCAAATTGGTGTATGAATACCAGACTTGAAATACTGGCGGGAAAAAGAGGGTATAAAATTATGTCAGAGTGTAACTAGCACTAATATGATGGCAACACAGTATCATTCTATTTCTTTACAAAATTTCTGTGGTAATACTGCAAGACAAATGCCTTTGATACAACAGCAGATGTGGTAATGCTTCATTTTACATTCTATGTCATGCCTCCATCAGTCTGTAGCAATGTAACCTCAAACCATAAGAGCAAAATAAGGCTGAACTTACAGTTTTTTCAATACTTATTGTACAGTGCAGCATTGCAATGCTAATACTACAGATCTGATTGAGGGAGCCTCTGAAGAGAAGCTGCTAACTCACTAAGATTCTTCTAATGACTTCCTAATATGAAGACTGATTTATTGAAGACAGTTGTATTTGGTTTTCAACGGCTATCTCAAATAATTTATAATTTTTTCATGATCTCAGTTTTAAAGAGAAGATTTATGAGCATTCACTAGCAGATGCATTAAATTGTCATCCACAAAATGATGATGAGCATATTCATTCTTTTAATTTTTTTTAATTTTTTTTTTGTTTGTTTATTCACTGTTAAACATAAGAAGATCAGGACTGTCAATCACAGGAACGGATTGTTCAGAGGGGCTGTGTGGTCTCCAGCCTTGGAGGTTTTAAGAACACATATAGATTAAGGCCTGAGCAATCTGGTCTGATCTCATAGCTGCCCTTGCTTTGAGACAGAGGTGGTCTTACCAAAGTCCCTTTGCACCTGACCTATGCTATGATCCTATGACCTATGAAATAATATTTATTATTTACAATGTTATAGCTGAAGTAGCCTGCACTAAATTCTCATCATTCAGCATTGTATTTCCATCACAGCAGTTTTTCAAATGTACAGAAATGTCTGGGTCACAGACCCTGCACCTCAAGGCAGACTTCAACGTTCTCAACAGCAGCCGGAAGGATAATGCGATGGGACACAGACAGTCAAGAGGATCTGTGGAAGAGGATAACTTCTTGTCTCAGGTATACAATGGGCAACTAAGGTTGATACATGATTGGATCTACTATTCACTACTAAGGAAGAGCTGATCAGAGATAAGATAATCAATGGCAATGTTGACTACAATGACCATGAAATAGTGGACTTAGAGATTCAGAGGGGAGCAAGGAAGGAGATAGTGAAGCATAAGAGGGCAGAGTTCAGACTATTCAAGGAACAGGTAGGTGATATCATTGTGTCCCTGAAGAGTCAAAGGAGATCAGGGAAGCTGGCAGGTCTTTAGGGAACAGTTCATCACAATCCCTAGGAAATCAAGCAGACTTACCAGCATATTAGTCTGGCTGGACTGGAAAGTCATGACCAAGCTCTGATGCAAAAAGGCAACGTAAAGTGGAAGCAGGGCCAAGATATGAAGGAAGAACTTGAAAACATTTCCAGGATACACAGTGTCACAAAAGCCAAAGGCCAGACAGAGTTAAAACTTTCAAGAAGAGCTTCTATGACCAAAGTAGTAATAAAACACTGAACAAGAAAAATACAAGGCTAAATACTAATTGGAGTAGTGGTTTAGAGATAGTCGACAAGTTAATGTACTCAATGTCTGCTTTGCCCGTGTTCATCAGCGGGGTTTCCCAGTCCTCTAGTGATAAGTGGAAGAGTTCTGAGATGATGATGCGAAGAGCACAATGTGAAGACCAAGTCAGGGATTAAAGACAAAAAACTTGACCCAGACAAAAAACTGGTCATGAGTGCATGGAGAAGGAAAAGCAAATTTCCAGCATGGATTTACCGGTAGTAAGTCATGTTTGACCAACTTGATATCCTTCTAGGATAAATGTCCTGGATTTCTAGCTGAGAGAAGGCTAGTGGGTGTCATTTACCTTGACATTACCTTGACATTACCTTCTCACTGCCCAACTGCATTTCAAGTCATTCTTTAATCTTTCCATGAACTATTAGTCTCAGAGTCTGATTCCCTAACTCTTTGACTTTGCTTCAAATCTTTCAACAGATTGTAGCAGATCTTAGATCAAGACTTTTGCAAGCCATGACTCTCCATTGTACCAATATATTAGTAATTTTCTCATTCCTTGCCCTATTTACATCCTTGTATTTTTTCCTGATATTTTATCCTTTTATCTGAATGTCTAAACTCAACTCTATTATTTTATCTTTGACCCTATTTTCATCACCCTTCAGAACTTTGTAGTTGACCTTACTGCTGATCAAGAAGCTAGACTAGAGACCTACTGAAATCCCTTCACACCTGCATCATCCTGTGATGATGCTATGAACTGCTCTTCTCCTCCAGGATAAGAGTTGAGGAGTTTCATTTTCAGGCTCTTTAAAGAAAGAAACTAAATGCACCTGAAGCACTAGCTGCACTACCTTTCTCCAACCTTCAGCTTTCCCCGCACTCTTCTAATAGGTCGTTTAGGCATGTTTATGCTGCTTTCAGTTGATGAATTGTTTATGCAACCTTTCCTGACATAGCATGCTTTTCAAACAATGAATATGGCTCTGCCAGTAAGGACTAGAATATGGCTTTGTTCCAAGACCGAAGATCCATGTCCAGAGGGGTATTCAGCTGTACTCTGCTCAGCAGTAGAAAAAAAAGAATTATCTTTCTACAAGACTCACATTCAGCATATTGCTGCTGTGGGAGAAAGAGAAAGAAAGGGGGAATGCAAGCAAGAGCATGTGAAAATTGTTACTGTCCTGTGCCAACATAACTGATGTACCTGTACACATCCCCTTAGATTCTCAACCAAGTCCTTTTCAGTTTTTTTCCACCTGCTGGGAGGGAGGTGTGTGGGAGTGTCACATACAGATTAATTAAATTCATCTTGCTCCTCAGCCAAGGTATTGCAATAGTAATTTCAGTCTTCAGCGGAGAACGAAGGAGCTTTCTTCATACTGGGAGCTAAAAATGTTTAAGTTACTGGTACAGCAAATTGACAGAACACACAGCTAAAATCTTTGGTCTGCTAAACACATTAAAATGGGGAAAAGCTATTCTTCAGACACTCTCAATACATTTGAGCAGCTCTAGTGCAGTCTAGAGAAGGAAATTTAACACAAAAAAGATGCAAAAATTATTTTGAGTTCCTCAGATATAAAAGATTCTTTACCTACTAAAATAAGAGGCAGGAAGGAGGAGTGGAGGAGTTTGACAGGACTCATAAAATGTCTCCAAAATTTAAATATCTCTGTGGTAGGAATCTTACAGTTAGAAACTCACAGAAAATACTATGACCAGATTTCCAAAGGTAGAAAAATTCTGTGAGCCAGGCTTCAGGTCCTTCTGGAAAAAATAAGCATTGGACCAGGACTTCAGGAGGAGACCTAGGAGACTTACCATATTAGGAACTCATGCTAAAATTGTTCACCCAGCACATCTCTTCCTGGTACTGGTAGATACCTATATATCTCTTTTTTTGATGTGAGAATATATTGGTCATTTCAGTTTTGTCCTAGAGGGTCTCCAGAAGTGCCTCAGTCCTGGCGATGACAAGCATTACTTTGGGATGAGACAATGCAAGACTGTGTCTCAGACCAGTTTTCCTTATGCCAGCCTCATGCATACCCAGGTCCTGCAAGTGGTGCCAGAACTCACCAACACAAAAGGGGAAGAAGGGAGGCTACATTTTTAATCTTTCATTGGAGCTGTGAGATACCTGGATCTAGCAGCTAAACCTGCACCTCAGTCCTTCATGAACACATTAATTACAACACCAGAAGGCTTTCAGCCAAGGCAGAGAAGCTCAGGGAGTTGGCAGAAGGTGCTACCATTTCTCTCAGTTGAAGCTGTTTAATCTTTCATTAAATAATTTAATTTACCACTCTCTTCAGCTAATGCCACAGCTTTCAGGATAGGGCTCTGCCTCACAGACACTGGCCAAGTTCTATAAAGAAGGTTGCTCTAGAACAGGAGAGGTGAGAGCATCCTCACAGTTTTAGGTGTTCCAGAGAAGGGTTTGGAACTGGCTTGGTGACTGGGGCATTCTCTTGAGTGTCACCATGCTGTAAATACTCTCACTTGGTCTCCTACCTGCCAAGAGAGTGTTTCACCCACAAGTCTAGACAGCCTCTTTTGTCAGCCATGTGCCAATAGTAATTCCCTCAGTCACGAAGTACCCTGGATGTAGGAGAGCAATTTTCCAACATCTTGGTCAAGGTGTCAAAGACAGGGGCAGAGTATAAGCATAATTTCTTCTCCTGAGTGTTTCCCGTTGTATTCTTACCCAGCCAGAACTCCATGTGGGCTCAGATCACAGCTGGGATGCCAAAATCCCCCTGAAGCACTCCAGACAGCTGGCAGACCCATATTACACTGAATCCCTGTGGATGAACAGATGCCTAAACATCCATCTTGAAAATCTAGTCTGATGAATGCTTGGGATCTTCGAAACTTTTTATAACACCCTTATTTTCATGTACCACAATAAAGAGAGCCCTGAAAATAGACAAAATCATTTCTTGGTACTGAAAGCTTTAGATCTTCGAAAAAAAATATGTGGGTAAAACCTCTTTTCGTGGCAAATATGGACAAAATTCCAACCTTGGTATTATTTAAAGAAGAAAGCCAAATTTGGTTACAGTGCAGGTCAGACAGATGTTCCACCCAAGGAGCCAAAGCATTACTAACTATTATATTTGTGTTTTATTACTGATGCTCAGAATCACAGTCATGGGCCAGGACCCCACTGTAATGGATGATATATCAAAACAGAATTAATACTTTCCTTGACTTAAGTCTGAGACACACACTGCAAAGAAGCAGCTAATTTGCCCTAATATACAAACCACCTATACATTTTTAACCAACTAAAAAAAAAATACCCCAACACAACCAAAAAACCAAACCCAAAAGGAATGTATACAATATAAGGCTGTAAAACTTAGGTTTGCCATGAAAACAGACATATGCATTTCTAACAACCAACAATGTCCCTTTCCCTCTTGGAAATGAAGAATGTCAAGAGAGCCCTCTTTTTCTCTTGCTTTGGCATTTTTTTGTGTTGGTGATTTCCAAAGATTCAGACTGGCCCCATACCTAGAATAACAATTTTAGGCAATGTAAAAGTTGATTATAAAATTACTTGAATGAAACACTGCATCTCTTGTTTGCAAATATAATTAAACGGTACATAAAAATCTGCTAATACATAACTCTTAAAACATTATTATGATTAAACCAAAGTGTTTGAATCTGTAGACAAGTTCTATTAGCCACACACACTAACTTATTATACCAATGACCAGGACTGGGCTTTACCTAGGAACTGGCCAAAACATGCCATAAAATTGGAGATGTCCTAGAAGCCAAGTGAGAAAACTACTTTCTTTCCTTCTTTCAATCTCAAATAAATAGCAGGGTACTGTGTGTGCTGAAAGGGAATCGTTTATGTTGGATTAAAACAGAGAAGGAAAAAAAAGATGCAAAGGCCAGACTAAAAGTAGGCTGGATGCCTGGAAATAAATATGAATATATTAGAAAAATATTTCAAACTAAGGATGTGAAAAATGGAAAGCCCGAACCAAAACTAGGGAAGGAACTTAATATAATTCAGTTTTAAGAATAAGAAATGGCAGAGTACCAATCTCAAGCAGGGCAAAACTGATTCTGAGATCTGGAAAAACAGGAAATTTCTACTCCTTACCTACTCTGATGTGAATCTTGAATGAGTCCTTTTTTTTCTCCAGATTTGCTCTGCAATTAGTCCATAATCTTTTGCCTACAACTCCTGCAGATTCAGGGTGATCATAATGCAACCTCCTTGTGGAAGCACAGCAATTATCTGTCAATTGACTTGCAGGATTGCAGGTTTTATCTGTCTGAAATGAGGTAGAATCTAAGCCCACAAAAATATGCTTTCACCATCATCAAAGGCTTTCATTGCCAACAGCACAAGGTTTTCACACTTTTGTCTGTCTGGGTATGCCAGACAGAGTCACAGAGTCATAGAATAGTCTGAGTTGGAAGGGACCCACAAGGATCATCGAGTCCAACTGTTACCACCACTGTCCATGGCAAAGGCACAGGGAGCAAGACGACACCATGACAACATGAACCAGAGAGTGATTAATAAAAACACTCCTTATTTGCTTCCTACCAGAAAATCCGAGAAGACTTTTCCTTCTAACACTTTTCGTATCTTTACCATTAAGAAAATTAAGAAATATGAAACTAAACCTATTAGGTGGCATGTGGGTAAATGATGATAAAAGGCCAAATGCTGCTATGACCGAAAAGAGGATCTTTCTGATATTGTCCATTTGTATTGCAGTATATACCATAAGATAACTTTTTGCCAGTTTTGCTGTTTCATGATGAGTAATATCTCCTTTGAGGCTGCAAAATGAAGAACTAGGTCATCATGCTTATTATGATAAACCAGTAGAATAATGGTCTCTCAAATAAAATGGAGTCTGAAAAGGTTAGTGACAGAAGGACCAAGAGTCTTTGTTAAAAAAATTATCTGTAAAGGCAAAAATAGAATGACTACATAAAATGATCAAAATCGAGACCATGGACAAGAGGAACACAGGAAAGCCTAGGGAACAGAAAATGTAGAGAACTGCAAATACTGAACCAAGGAAAAGAAAATTATCTGCAAATGAGAAGGGTAAAAGTGGAGGAGCACTGACACAAAAAATATTATAAAGTCTATTCAAAATGTGATGTTTTAAAATATCAAATAATAAAGAGGCTTTTAAGAAAACATACATTAACAAAACTAAACACTGAATGAGCAAGAAAACTCATCAAATCAGAGGCCAGACAGAGATAGAGAAATAGACAAGTCTGAAGCAATGACTGGTAAGAAAATACATAAGATAGGTTAATAGAGAGAAAGAAAACAGGATTTTTGTCAAATACTGGAGGACTTGTACTGTATATAGGACAAATTACATGACAGGCAAAAGAGCAATTAGTACAAAATAAGCCTGTCATTTAATCCTAGGACTTGGTTAGAACCCAAACGGATGAGAAATGTGGTTTAAGTGGTTTCTCTAAGATCATCATCCCAGAAGCCCAGATAAAGAACATAAACAGAAAGATGGTGTCAGTCACGTTTTTTTGAAGCAAAATGGCACAGAAATGGTTTAACTTAATCCCTGAGGGTTGAACATTGATTCTAACTTTTTTTTCAGGTTTTAGCCTACATATAAGAAAACCCCTCTGTTCCATTTGCTGCCCAGAGGTTTTGACATTCCAATTCTTAACTTTCTTCCTTTTTTCATAACTAAGAGGATCACTGATCAAACCAAATTCAACAAATGTCAAAGGCATTCTTTCAAGGCCAGTATATGGTCTCAAAACATCTCACTTCTTGGCAATGACTAAAAGCAAGAAGGTTGGGCCTGAGACAAGATGATTATTATTATTATTTTTAAGGAAAGGTATTCCTATATTCGTATGTAGTCATATGTTCCATCTAAGACATCCTATTCAAAGGTTGATTCTCATTCCAGTCAGCTACGCATGACTAGCTCCCATGGGAACCTCAGAGTTTCAGTGTTGTGCTTACACACTGGAAAACACTCTTCAAAAGAGACATCTGGTATCCCATACAACCAAACAGAGGCATAGCTTTTTACTTTTGAGGGAGATGTTGCCCCAGAGCTTCGGGCTACAGAGCATAGGCTCGCATTGATAAGGAACACCCCAGACAGAGGACAGAAATGCCTTTCACCAACTTCTGCTCTGCAAATCAGTGCTCTGTGAACTCTAACTGTGTTTCATAAAAATAATTGAAAGTTTTTAGTTATAATTAAAAATAAACAGGAAGACCTTATCTGAAAAGATAATCACAGGTAAGCGTGCATGTATGTAAGTGCTCCTGTACAGCTGACAATGTAGGATCTGTCAGTGCAGTTGTGTCACCACACAGCATTAACAATTTTATAGAGCTAAGAGTTGTTTATAAGGAGTTCAGAATCAAGAAAGGCAGAACAAAAAATTCTTTTCTTTGGGAGATACATCCTTTTTAGTGGTGGGGTTGGTTTACTGTAGCTGCATACTGTACTTCATGCTGATTTAGGATCATGTGCAAGACTAGACCAAAACTAATTTTAATGGGACGCAGCTAAACTACCCATATAATCTTTCCCAAAACTAAAAAAAAAGGGGGAGGCCTGGTCCTGCAGGCAGACCCTTCTCTACATCTCAACTAATAAAATTTGATTTTGAAATTTTGGTATCTTGTAAACAAGTCAGTGCAATTAAAACTGAGCCACATTTTTTGACTTTTTCTTATTTCCAGATTTCCATCTCCCATTGCCAGTGTTGCAGTTGTGCGCAGTGACTGCTTTCCTGTACATGGGCAATACCAAAAAACCCCTTACTCTGTGCATTTGTTTCTGTAGACTCATAGAGCTATTTTTTTACACATCAGTGACAAATGTAATTTACAAAATGTTTCCTTTTTTTTTTGCATTATTTATTTCCTAACCCATTGATGAACCTTATTTGTCCACACCATATTTGTCCCTAACCCATTGATGAACCTTATCAGTCCCAACTGAAGCTGACACAAGAAGAGACTAGAAACTGCTCTTACCACACAACATTTTCGATGTTTCTGCATCAACTGTGATTCTTGGCAATCCAGTTCAGCCTTTCCCAGCCTTGATCAATGAAGTCAGACCTACAACCTTAACAAAGACAGATTCAATTTCTCCTCACTTATGTTAGGTGGGCTTTTCAATGTCATCTTAAGAGAAGGAGATGCCTCCAGATGGCCTGTGAGAAACAGTTTAAATTTATTTCCCCTGCCATTGATAACATCTGGAGTGTGCCTCATACTCCCTGAAGAGAAGATGAAGTACTGCTTGGGAACTTGGGAACCCAAGGGTAGATATATTTTGCATTTCTTTAGTTCACAAAATACCTTAGGACTAGAGCCAATGGTTAGGTTTCCTGCATAAGTATGGGAAGCAGGGGTCACTTCCATCTGCTTTCTCAGAAAAGCTAGGAGGAAGATGGGTGTATTTCCATGTTTCAAGTTCGTGTTTTAAGACTTCTGACATCTCAGTATGTGTACTATGACAACTGACAGCCATTGCAACAGATAGGAAAAAACAAACAAACAAACAAATAAAACCCTACAAAGTGTTCTTCTCTATGCTTGTTTTATATTCAACTTGCGTGTGCTGTGTGTATGTCTGTCTGTCTGTCTGCTCAGGGGCCCACCAGCCCATTCTCCCCCAGTCCACTAGGTTTGAAGCTGTTGGATAATCTCAATGAAATCTGACAGGCGACTGGAGCTCTTTCTCAAGTGCTTCAACAATATATAGACTGTACCATGTTGTACAGAATAACTCACATCCGCCCTCGCTACAGGGCATGGTCCTTGAGGGCACTGCTGCCCTTCTACATTTCGATTTCTCCTACCCTCTTTGTGCTGGGCTGCACTGGAGTCTGGTAATAAACAGAGGATTTTTCCAGCTTCCCCGGAAATGGGTGTAGGGATGCATTGGTGTCCCTGGGAAGGGAAAAGGCTGCAAGCCATCGCAAAACCTTCTGTACCACGGCACTCAGCCCTCCCAGCTCCAGATCACCAGATTTGGAGTCTATTCCTGCCACCAGCTTCCCCTTACTCTCACCTGTGGTCTCTGTCACTGTAAAATATTAACATGTATTCATTTCTCCTTCCTTTCTAAGAAGCACACAAAAAAGTGAGTCCCACCTTAGTATTTTTTAATTCTGCTAGGATTGTTACAGATCACAGCAGATCAACATCATGTTGTTGTAGGAACAAACTTTCAGTGGTAATCAAAAAGAAATGTTCACTCTCCCAGCAAAACCTGTATTTTTATCAAGTATGAAACATTTGGGAGCTGTGCTAACTTTGACAGCTCACAATGGGAGACAATAAAAATTAATTTTTTATCTAAAGAGTCAACCAAATTTATTTTATTATGGTAAAATTTTGCCTTTCAACAGTTTTTCCATTATTTCATTTTAAGATGATAATTTTAGCATCATATTTATATATATATTCCACTAGTTATATTGCAGTTTTGACATTATCCAAGTTAAATAACACAATGGCTCTAAACATAAAATTTTCTGGAACAACAGGCCTATAACTCACTTATTTTTTTTATAAGTTACATTCTGTAGATTTCAGGAAATAATCCAGTTTGTAGTCTGGGACTGAAACAAAAAAATTTAAAAAAGAAATTACATTCAACCCAAATGAAAACATAAACTAACACTACAGAAATAAATTAAAAATGAGGTAAGTTACTAGCAGAAACAAAGGTTTTCCTTTTATTTTAAGGATGTTAATGCCTCTGCTCTTAAATATTTTATTAGCCATTGATTTGCCGTATTCAGTCCAGCATCATAAATGTTTTCTGTCCATGAGAAAAATCATTGTTTGGTGGACATAATGAGAAAAGACCTTCCTGGTTCAGACTCTCTTCTACAGAAGAGAATTTGCCCAGTGCCTCCCTTGCCTGGTAAGACTTCTGGTCTTTGGTGATGCCCAGGCATAAGCTAGAATGTCCCCGTTTCTTTTTTTTTTTTCTCTCAAGTTGAAACTTGTACGGGAGCACTGAGCAGCACTGGTGTCATGTAAACTCGGACCTACCACCACGGCCATTGACATCACCATCCTTGGTCAGAAAAGCCATATCAACATAACTTGAAATGCCAGATTTTGTGAGTGGGGACACAATGGGTAGTTATCTACCATCAGATCCCAGGTTTGCCCATTACCAGGAATCCTTTGGTCTCTATAGTGTCAACATGGCAGCTTGATCTAGTTACTGATGTTGTTCTGACCAACAGAAGAGTGGAACTGGCTTAAAATTAAGTTCTTGAGGAAAAAAATAAAAAACAGAGGCAGAAATTAAAATTTAAAAGGTTTGTCTTCACAAGATGATGTTGCAAATACAACAAAACCAAGTAATTTCTTGGGCATTGATGATAACAAACCCCAGTTTCCTGTGTTTTCTTGTCTCAGGACTAAATTTTCTGGTGTTCCTTAAATTCTAAATGTCTCAACAAAATACTTTACACTTCAGGAGAGCTGCAATGTTACTTTCTTCTGTGGGTCTCTGGTGTATAACAAACACAAGCCAATAAGAATGTCAAGAGCTTTTACTTTCTCCGCCACCTTGTTGCTTATCTTTAGGGAGATCACAGGAACCTTTTGGAGTTTACATTACACATTGTGAAACTAGCTAGGGAACTAGGCTAAAAACAACATCGGATGCCAGAAGCCCTAATTCTGTCCTTTTCTCTGTTACTGTTGCTTCTTAGGCTGCAACATAATACTAAGCACTAAGAACAAGTTTGAACAACATCTGTCTGATTCAGGGAGTCCTTCTCTTCGTGGATATATTTTGATGTTCTCCTTTCTGGATTTTCTGGTTCAGATTCTCTGCTTTATACAAGATACATCATCCTTCTTATCTTGACCTGCTGGCTGAGTAAAATATAACTAAAAAGGCAGAATTTTGCAATTGCCATTATCTTATGAGAGTGTTTTACTAAAACTAGGAAAAATCTGGTATTTCCTGGGATGTTGAAATCAAGGGTTAGAGTCTCTCTTCTGCAAGACATTCAGAGCCAACTCAAATTTTCTAGAATGCTCTCCTTTCTCCTGAGACCAATCTGAACACTGCTCTGAAAAAGATCTCTGAATGGTCCTTAAAGAGAAGAAACAATTTCACCACTGTGCTCCTCTAGCAACCAGATTCTCTTCCCCACCAAAATGATTTGACAGTGCCCTGAAAGGAGCAAAGTGCTTTCAAATATGGATGAGAAAACACAGATTACTGTCTGCAGCAGTTTGGAAATGTGATGTGGTGATGGGGATGACAATAGAACAGAGAAACACAGTGGGAATGAAAAATCAAGTATGAACAGTGAGACCACACTGCTCTTCCCTGAGACTTACTGTGCTGCATGAAGGACAGAAAATCAAGCATTTCAAAACTATGAGGCAAAATATCCCCTTTTCTTGGGAGCATTTTTTCTTCAATAAAACCTTGATTTTTAAAGAAGTCTAAATAAAAAAAAAGAGCAGAGCTGTTGTCACCAGTTTGGAAAATTATTTTGACTTCAATGGCACCTTGATTACATGAACACTTATTTTTTTCCAGAATGATAATAGGTATGGAATTAAGTCTGAGCCAATGACTGCTTTGGAAATACCAGCATTAGAAATGTTTTATTTCTCAAATATTTTACCATTTTGAAATGCGATGATAGCATTACATTAGAATATTAATTAATTACTGAAGTTTTCCCCATCAGTTAATTTTTCTAAAGATATTATTTTCAGATGGACCTGTTGTTGCTGCTCTAGCAGACTGTGGACAGAACAAAATAAGAGCACCTTTTCAAAGAAAAATGTTGTGGTTTCAATAAATTTTAACATTACTAACAAAAGAAGCATTTGACTGCAGAAACTACTCTAGGTTGGTCACACCCCAAATCTGGCTTGGGAAAAAAAATCTAGGAAGCTCTTTATTTTCATCTGTTTTTCTAAGTGAAAGCTGCAACATTGACTTCATAAGATTTAAAACTTGCTGTGGTGTGAGCCACAAGACTTTCTGTAACTAGTTATAGTGTTATTTCTGTCTGAAACACCACCAAAAATAACTAGTATAAACTCATTATTTTAAAAAAAAACAAACGTTTTTGTAGAAACTCAGAATACATACATTTTTGCATAGACTTGTAATATCAGTTGAAAGCAGTGGTAAAAATTAAACATCCTTTAAAAATATATGCCTTGTTCCTATGAAGGATTTGATGAATCTATGCAGCAAGCCAGCTTGGATTTTTTCAAAGAATAGAATTCTAATTGTTATTATTCATATAGCAATAGCATTTAAATACTTCAGTGATTTTCACACCTCAAGGTGTTAAGTAATGTGCAAGTAAGACAGACACTGTTCCAAAGCATTTCTGTTCAAGATGAACAAGCAGCACAAAGGATAGGTGATGGGAAAAACAGAAGATGCAGAGCAAGGAGTGACCTAACAAGACATGCAAATGGAACAAGATGGAATTACTGCAATGCCTTGCCCAAGCATATGAATTGTCAGTGTGGTGACGACACAATAGTAAGACTGAAATTCTAGCCCAGCAAAATTAGTGGTAGAATTTCTCAACAGCTTCAGAAGTAAGAATTTTTAGAATTTTAGAATTAAAATCTCTTGTAAGACTCAGTCGGGAGTAATGTGTTCAGCTTTGGGGGCCTCCCAGCATGACAAACATGGACCTGCTTGTGCAGGTCCAGAGGAGGGATGTGAAAATGATCCGGAGCTGGAGCACCTCTCCTATGAGGAGAGGCTGAGAGAGTTGGGCTTATCCAGTGTGGAGAAGAGAAGGCTCTGGAAAGGCCTTATAGCAGCCTTCCAGTACTTAGAGGGAACTTAACAAGAAAGATAGGAAGGTATTCTTTATCAGGGAGTATAGTGATAGGACAAGGGGTAACAATTTTAAACTGACAGAGGGTCAGTTGAGATTAGATTATTAGGAAGAAATTTCTTACTTTGAGGGTAGTGAGACAGTGGAACAGGTTGCCCAGAGAAGTGGTGGATGCCCCATCCCTGGAAGTGCTCAACGCCAGATTGGATGGCACCTTGAGCAACCTGGTCTACTGGAAGGTCTCCCTGACAATGGCAGGGGGTTTGGAACTAGATGATCTTCAAGTTCCTTTCCAACCCAAACCATTCTATGATTATAAAAGGAATTTGAAGGCTCTGACACTTTATCTACCAAAGTCATCATCAAAGTTCCTATTGGCTGAGTGACCAAGGTCTTACATTTCAACTCTATGCAGCATGTACCTGCTCCAGAACTTGTTTAACAACTCTTGTTTCATTTTCTTCTACTGAGTTACAGAAGAATTTTTATCAATGTTCAGTGAGCCTCTCTCATTTCTCAAGTTTTGTGCATTTGGAGTTATGGAAAGATTTTGATACACTAAAGGAAATCTTCTAAGTATGCCTAGTCAGTCCTTCCTAAATATTGAGTTCCTGTGAATTCAACTTCTTAATTTATGGCACACGTTAACACATGTTTAACAAATATATTTCACTATTATAAACTCTTTGTTGTGTTTTGAAGTCTGTGAGGTATATTCTAAACACACCAACACAAATTTTCTAGTTCTTTTTTAATGATGTACTATTTGTGAATAAAATATACAACAAAATCTAAACACAGGTTAAAATCTTTTGCTAGAAGTTGTTGTCAGATTCCAGATTCAGAGAGATGGAGATTCCAGTAGAGCAAAAGACCTGTTATAATCAGAAGTATGTTAAATTTTAATTAATTCAGTCATTCACTTGAAATAATATTGATTGCGTAAGTAATTATTTCTTTTCACTGTGAACAGCTTATGGACTAATGGACTAGTTTATTATTAATATTTTTACTCATAAATATTCATAGAATAATCAGGATAATCTTCAGATTCAGAATGCTCACCAGATGTTCTCTCTGACCACATTTTGTTGTTATTTGTGCTGTGTGATTAGGCACTCGAACCATATGGCTTTGTTTCTAGTCCCTGAATCAGTGACAAATGCTTAGATCTGGATAGTGATGAAAACAAAAGTTCATTTCTGTTATGAATCTTCAAATGAAAACATTCATGTCCTAAAAATCTTTCCTTTTTCAGGAATTGTGAATATTTTCATCCATTCCATGTGGACATCCAAATCATGATGAATAGCATAATACTTATTATTAATCCTAGGGCATTGCTTTTTCTCACAGTTTGCACAGACCAGTCTTTTCTCATTTGACAAGTTCTAATTTTTCCATAGGGTCTAAATTTTAATGACAGCTACATTGTTTTTACTTCCGTTGCTACCATCATCATCACAATCATCATTATCACTATTAGCCTTTGAACTTGTCATTCCTTCAATTAATTCAGTGTATTGATTCAATCAACACATTTACTTTTCAAAACATGCTTTCAAATAAATATTTCTGGGCAAGGCAGACATATTGGCTCATTTCTTTAAGAAAACAAACACCATTTTAGGAATATTAAGGGAAATGCCATATAAGTTGGCACTTTTCTTAAAGATTTCTGCACCTAGCAGCACATTTTTTCAGAGTTATATAAAAGTTAACTTTACTTGAACATTTCTGAGAAAACTAACACTTTTCTTCAATATCTGGAAATGATTCCTACATAAAACCAACGTGTCTTAAACTTCCAAAGTTTAAGACTATTGAAAACACAGTCCACATGGCATATTTCATAATACTAGTCTATTCTATTCCTACCTGTTACATCAGTCATCACCTTGGTATCTGAATGCACAATGTTAAAAAATTCAGTTTTCCTATTAGAAAAAATTAAATTCTTACTTCTCAGAGATGACAAAAATTAACTTAACATAATGAAGAAGAATTTTTTCTATTCTCAGCATTTTTATTCTCAATATCCTTAAACATGAACTGAGAGAAAACAGAAAAATATAGCTACTGCTTAAATTTATAATTTTGCCACCTGCAAATTGACAAGCAATTTGAGGACACAACAGTTTAATTGGTTTGGACTAAAACATTTTTAGGCCAGGCAAATGTAAGGAAGAATGTAACAATTCACAGTAATCAAATGAGAGCTTTTTCCATGAAAGAGAGTGATAGGTAGGGTCTTAGGGAATATGATGTGGAAGAGCTTATTTGACTGTCATGTTATCTCTTCTCCATGTAAAATTCTGTGAAGTTGCAAAATATAGGAGATCCAATCTGGGCACCAAACAGCAACAAAATCTGAAGTTCAACCAGCCCTTCTTCAGGCATTAGATTTCTAACATCATTGATTCAAAAACTCAGCCTTTTTCTTCCATCTTTCCAGTGTTTCACAACCAAGATGACATTTCATAATGAGCAATATTTCTGAACAGAAATAGTAGAAGGCAGTCCTGCTTTTCAGTAGTGTTTTTCCTTCTTGAATCAGGACCTTGTTTCTGTGCTGTAGTCACACATTTAGAAGGGTTGCATTAGCTACTGTAACTGAGCAGTGCTTCAAGAATTATCCACTGTAATTGAGAAATCTCAGACCATGTTTTGCACGTATGGCCTCTAGAAAATAAAGCAAGGAGTTTCACCTTCTATTCTGTGTTTTTCAGGATTATAGAAAACATCACACCACTTTACAAGGTTTCTGTTATATCACCAAGTGGTGCACTTGTGTAACAACTATGTGCAACCTGACATATCCCACCAGAACTGGATTTACGAATCCATGCTGATCCATGCATGCATTATGAACTTAACTATGGTTTCCACATGTACAGCAGCCAGACTGGAGCTACTTTATCTGTGCAGTAGCATCCTACCTGCTAGAAGCTACCAAACATACGGAGAATCATAAGTAAGAGTAAACTATATCCAAAATTCATTTAGATAAAACTACTGAGTGGGAAAAAAAAGGATTCACCTAGGAAAACCAGACACATAGTACCCTAATGTAGAGTACCTATTTTACTGTGAGTCTGCATTCCTCACTGACAGTACTGAATTTGACTCCAAGGATCAGCTTTTAATGAGTTAGGCAAACCTGATAAAATCTCTGCATTTATTTCTATGCACACCCCCCACACACACTTTAATCTGTAAGAGATACTGATTATCCTGAACTTTCTGCAAACTTTCTGGTCTGCCAATGATAAGGAGAGAGAGGAATAGAGAGGAAGAGGAAGAGGAAGAGGAAGAGGAAGAGGAAGAGGAAGAGGAAGAGGAAGAGGAAGAGGAAGAGGAAGGGAAGGGAAGGGAAGGGAAGGGAAGGGAAGGGAAGGGAGGGAAGGGGAAAGGGAAGGAAGGGAAGGAAGGGAAGGGAGGGAAGGGAAGGGAAAGGAAGGAAGGGAAGGGAGGGGGAGGAAGGGAAGGGAAGGGAAGGGAAGGGAAGGGAAGGGAAGGGAAGGGAAGGGAAGGGAAGGGAAGGGAAGGGAAGGGAATGGGAAAAATCCTGATCCTTTGCATAAAACAGATCTTTTCAGGATGCATGAAAAATGGATGATGACATTGTTCATTTGGAAGAACTGTCTCATTATATCCCAGAATATTTCTCCTACTACTACTTCCAATGCTGGTTCAACTTGGTCACTTCACTCTGGAGAGAATCATATCTTTTGAACAAAAAATCCACAGCAGTCTTTCTGTGCTCTTCACTGCTTCTGCAGTGCTCCAACCATTTGTTTGTGTTCTCATTTAACTGGCTTCATTCCTCTAGGCCCATTGAGTGCTGTTATATGCTTTTGTTGCATTTTAAATGAATTTGGAATATTTCGAATAGATGAAGAACCTGAGCTGAGGCAGCCTGACTTATCTGTCAATAGCATGAAATAAATAAACTTCTTGGTTGCACTTCTGGCTCTCTTGTTATCTTCTATCTCTTCCAGCCTTTGAGAAGCATATTAATCACATACACCCTGATCACCATCCAACTTCAACTCTTCTGGAAGCTAAAGGTTTTACGAAATTGCACCAGAGGATGAAGCTGGCCTGCTGTACACAGAACACAGAACAAATTAAGCCAAGAAAAAAAACGGTAAAGAAATGTAATGTGATGTAAGAAAATATTTCTAAGTGTATAGTAGTATCTATAACTTCATTTCCTGTCAGAAAGACATATATAGCACAGGATGGTTATTCATCATTTCTATCAACAGCAATTTTCATGCTGCTACATTTGCAGTAGCACAAGTTATACTTAGATGGGAGAATATTCCGGTCTTGCAGCATTAGTCAGGAGGAAGAAGCATGGAATGTGCTTACATATGAAGCTGCAAAATTAAACTAAAGGAGGTGGTGGTGAAGGAGACTATTGCCTAGATGCATTAGGAATACTAGATAGGAATACTCTGCTGAAAACAAAAGGGGATATTTTTTCTTTCAAGCCTGGAAGATTCTTAACAATATGTCTCATTCTTCTGATGAAGCTGAAGGGCTTCTGCAGTTGGTCTGAATTTCATCCACAAGATCTGCTTTGAACTAAGGGAGTAAAATGGATATATTTTCTTGTTTTATGTCTGTCTGTAAACTCAGGTTTTTGCAGAAGCAGAAAATACTCATAAATAACTAACCTCAAATTTATTTGCACTTTTATTGCACCTTTTTAGGAATCACTGTCTCATCACTATCTAGATTTCTGAGACAGGAAACTTCCATGACCAAGACAACCTACATTCTAGGTTTGGGAAGAAGTGGGAACTGCCATGCATTAGAATATTATATCATTTGTATAAAGACCTCTAAATCTTTTATTAAAGATCAATGGTTTTGTTTTTTTTTTTTTTAATTTGTCATTATTATTATTTTAACGGAAATCCATTTATTTAGTGGTTTTATTTTCTTCAGGGCAGCATACCAATGACTTGACACCACAAAACACTCATCTATCAACATAGCCACACAGATTTCAATTGGTTAGTTAGAAATTACTTATAGCCATTTCAGAGGTTTGATTTCAATTATATCCTTTGAAATTGTCAGCTATCATTGTACACTTTGATAAATGAAACTAGCAGCTGGAATCCAGCCCTTCCATCTCTGTTTACACACTATAAAAAACAAGAACAACAAAATTTGAAAAGGATGGAAAGGGAAAAGGAAAATTACATAAACGAGATTGAAGAGAATAACAAAACAAAACCAAACACATCAGATAAAAGAAGAGTAGAAGGCCAAGGTTATGTCTTCAGTTTTGCAAAGGATTATTCCCTGATGTACAATTTCCCACAGAACTGATTCTGAAAAATAAGAATAGCCAGGGCAGTCATTCAGTTCTATGAAGTAATATCAATAAACTATCAATGTGTTGCCATCTTTGTGAGATAAAGAATTTTCTATTTGTTGAAGATGCAAACCAAACAATTTGAAACTCAATAAATTTTCAAATGAAAATAATTATTTCTTGTACCCTATTTTTAAACATACGTCAGCCTAAAATAAGGTTCCATTTATTTATCTCTTCTTCAGGAGTCTCACTCTTCTTCAAGGGTCTCACCCTTTCCCTGTCCAAAAACATCTACTTATTTCTATTCTGCAGCCAATCACGATGAAGTGTCACTCCCTAACACACTTGGCACATCACAGAAAAGGCATTAGGTGGTCCATACTAACAATCAACAGCAGTGTAACAGTAGCAAAATTCCTGCCTGGAAGTAACAAGGAACCTGAAGATAAAATTCAGTCTCCCTCCACCCAGATGCTGTCCCAGTGGAGCAGGCTGAGGCAGACTCACAGAATAGCAATGAAACTCCCGAATTCTGTCAGTCAGGATGCAAACCAACCCTGAGCATAAAGAGGGAGGACTGTTAATACAGACTATAAAATTTCTTGCAATCAAAGAGGGAAGATACATTCCTCTCATTTGCTTATATTATGCAGAACAAAGCTGTATTGACTGCTCTGGAGTGGTTTCAGTTCAGAATAAAAGTTCATGTTGCATCTACACCAAGGCGATCTTCCCAGTCACACAATACATCAGTTCTTAAAAAAACAATATACCGTTAATGTTTGCAAAGATTAAAAATAAGTTTTTCCTCTTAAAAAATGAACTCATGGAATAGCTGTATTCAAGAAGTGTACACATGCACCAGACATGGACCAGGCAGCCTCATATCTGCAACGCAGTACCTGGTATACCACAAGGTTTGCTGCAGTACACTGTTATTTCTTCCACTAAATTACCAAGGCACCAATAGTTTTGTGACAGCTTGGTAAACTTGGTGATATGGGATATTTAAGCAGGATTTGGACATTTCTGTTGGACATTTCATGCTGCACTGCTATTATTAGTATATTTAGTGTTTAGACATTTTTTACTGCCTTCTGTAAACCAGTTAGTCAAAATAATTTAATTTCTTCCTGGAATTTTATTCCAGTGAAACCAACTCATGTATGCTCCACTTGATTAAAAAAAAAAAAAATGTTTACAATCTCCCTACTTTGAAGTCCTGTCTGTCCCATGCAAACCTTTTTTCTTCCCCAAGACTTTTACCTTCCCCGTCAAAGAAAGATTCGGACTTTTCTTTTTCCTTTGAATTCTTAAGAATTCAGTGTTTATTCACTGGAAAACTCCCCTGAGAAATGGACTGCCTTATCTTCCCTCTTACCTTACACACAACACGCAATTCCTGAAATAGACCCATGACTTGAGAAATAGAGCAGATCTCAGGGTCTAATCCCAATCCACTGCAGCCAATGGGCTTTGAGACAGGTTGAATCCCAGAAATACTGCAGAATCAGTCATCAAACACTGCATAAGCAAAAGATGGACCAGTTTGTAGCACAAACCAGCCCTCGCACATCAGTGATCCTTGTGTTGAAATGCTGATTGCTAACCATGATGTCTGCAACACAGTCTCTGATTCTAGGAAAGCTCTGGAAGAAACAAAGTCATTTCTCTTCTAGAAACTGGACAATCCAAACCACTGGAATGAAGCAGTACTGTGGTTTCATGTTGCATGTTTGTAATTAGAGTGCAGATTGATAGTTACTTCATTATCATCCTTCAAATCCTTCCTTAAGCTGTTTTTTGCCAACAAAAAAAGAAAAAAAGGGACAAGGCTGTTATGATTGCTTACAAAGCTAAGCCATAGCTTCTCATTCCTGCTCAGTCTGTATCCATCTATTGCCTCATACTTAGAAGCTCTTTATTCTATATTTGTAAAGTACCTTTTAAAATGGGATCCAGACCCACGACTGGCTGTCTGGAGCATCACAAGATGGAGACAAGTCAGTATCAGGCTTCCCAGGTTCGAAAGGCTGATAATCTGAATGCATCTTTTAAGTTTATCTTGAGAGGTAGTACAAATGAGCTTATAAAATGAGTGGGTTTACCTTCTCATGGAACAAGAAGAGTGCACGATCTACTGTACTGTTTTTTATGCATTCAGCAAAAAAAAATGCATTTTGTTAAATGCATAATGCAATGTCATCACCCATGTTGTGGCTGCCTGTGTTAGCAGATTCTGCTTCACACAGGTTCCCCCTCTTTCCTAATATCACCATACCCATGATGAATGGAGACAGCCAGCATACCTTAGGTGGCTGTCAGCTGGGACAAGACAATGGCACAGTCAGTGAAACAAGACCTACATCCGCAGGTCTGCAACACAAATGGCCCCCAAAACCTCCAGATAGAGAACCACCATTTTCCCTGTCAGCAACATTTTACCCGCATTGGGAGAGGGAAGGAGAGCCTGAGACCAGGTTTTGCCCATACAATTTGCAAAAATTGAGGAGAACTCACTGAAGCAAAGGATTTAGCATTCAAGCAATGCTAATGAAGCTCAAGGGATAAGCTTCTATTATTTTTGTTTACAGTAAAAAGCTGATCAGAAACACTATTATGAGCTGGAAAGCCTACCCTACACTACTTTTAGTCATCCTGAGTTTGTCCACACTCACTGGAGGTAAAAGACCATGCTTTGGACCTAGTGTGCTGATATATCGTTATCAGCTCTTCCCAGAGGAAAAGCCTGTTAGCAAGGACTGACAGTGTGAATGCTCTGTTTTACTATATAGTGCTTCCATAACGAACATATTTCTCTCAAAAGTTAATTTTCCTCAGCCTCTTCTGGCTTTCTTCTCCCTGGGAGGTGTGGATTTGTGACTAGCCACAGGAGGAGCTATCATGGTCGGTGAAACGCCATGTTCCTGAGGTCAGGACCAGCATAACCCAGTAAAAAACAACCCAGCATCTGGGCGGGATCTCTTTTCCAGTGCTGGCATTTCATTCAATTCAATTCTTTTCTGGAAACCACGGTCTCTTGTATATTTTTAAGTCCCAGGGTAAACCAATCTAGCTTGTTCCTGAAATAACTCCAGCTCTATTATGGCAAGGCAAGAAGTCAGGGATTGTTCTTTCTCTCCTGGTTTGTTATTTAGTGCTTTTTATGAGACACGCATGTGGCAAACATCAAATTAAAATACCATCAGTCTCAACACTATATTGACAGTGAAGACAATGATTTCCTTCGTATTGATTTGAAGAGGGCTTATGTCTGTAGTGATATATGTCTGTCACCTCACTATATGCAAAACTGCATTCACTGCCTTTTAAAATGTAAAGGGAACAGAATAAAACACTTGTAATCAAGTTAAGTTTCCTCCAAAATTGAAAAAATTATATTGGAACAGATATAGTTATGTGTTTTAAGATGTAGATGTATACAATTAAGCACTGAGAGGATAATAAAAAAGTTGTGATTGAATCCAACAGGAAAGATTTGAAAAACACTTAAGGTCATTCCTAATATATGTCTTTGAAATGGTATCTATACGTGAGTTACTCTGTGAAAATTTGCTTCTTCATTGAAAAGTTCTAGTTTTGTCTCCCATCCTTGTATCAAAGGCTTGAAATTTGGCAGAAAGACTGCACTAACACCAGGTATGAATGGTATGCTCAAGAACAGCTGCCCAAATCAGGCTAAGATTCTAAAGGAAGAAAAAAAAACAAATGCAAATATTCGTTAGTATTTGGCAGCAAAAATATCCCAAAAAGTATTTCACAGAGCATGCAATACTGTGGATTGATGGGGCTTGATCAGGACTTTATATGCAATTGTTCTTGTTACCTCTTGCTGGAGCCCACTGTCGGGACAGACACGAGGAATGACCAGACACAATTGCTCCTTCTTGTTTTCTCTCTGGACACTTACTTTAACCCCTAACATGCCATTCAGATTTGTTCCAAAAAATTTAAAAAAAACAAATAATCTGAGTCCTGTTCCATCCTATCAAAGCCTCACCTTTCCAGCAAGTCAAAGAACCTCTTATTTGATTATATTTTGGTGAGAACATGGTTCCAAGTACCCTGACCCCAAATTACGATGGAAATTACCCCTACCACTCATTCTTCTAACAGAAATTTTATTTGGCTAATGACTCAGAGTAAAACCCTCCCTATTTACAAAATGCATTCCTGAGGTAGAATATCATTTTGCACTCATTGAAACACAAAGCATGTCCCCTAGGGAGGTTTTGTCCATGGCAGAAAAGGTTGAAAAATGTTGTTATATTTTTGAATCTTTCAAAATTTGACTTAAGAATGGAAAGACCTGGAAGATAACTTGCGCAAATTATGCTGTTTTTAATTTAAATACCATTTGTCTAATGGGAAGGTGGTGTTGTCCAATTTCTTTTTTTGGTTTGCTACTAAATGAAAGTTTGCACTGTGCAAACAGAAAAGATACATATTTGCTTTACTTCTTGAAATAGCAGGGGAATTTTTTATTTCTTGAAGACAGCAGCCAAGCTGAGAAATAGCATTTCCTAAGAGCTGAGTTCCTGCATGCTGAACACCAGAATTCTGCTCTGTTTCAGTTCAAGGAAGTCTTCAACTGAAATCAGAACAAGTGTATTGTCAATAGTTTTTTCAGACTTTCTTAGTGACAACAAGTACCCAGAAAGATTATTGATTTTATTTCAGTTTTTTATTAAAAATATACTCTAATTTTTCAAGATTCTGTGGCATTTTCAACTCATCCAGGACAGATGGAATATTACTGATAAGAGGATGAAGGGAATGTATGGCAGAATACTTCACAGAAACTGGTCCCCAGTTTTTTTCCCAGTAAAGATGAGTCAGTTATTTTATACTGAAGGTAGAGCAAAATATGCAGAGATAGAGAGCAGCTGACGTGCACCTAATTCCCATACTGTCATATATGCCAGGGTAATGCACCCATGCTCCCATGGACACATGCTGCCTCTTAAGCTGTGTGGATTGATGTAGTTCAGAGAAAGCCCTTGAAAGATCAGTAATTGACCAGAGATGAAGTTATGTCTCTTCCTCTATTTCACTGTTGCAGCATGCAGGAACCTGTTTTTCCCTGCCCCACTCACATAAATTTCCTGAAACCAGCTCCTCTGGATGACAGACCTTAGTCCAAATGGCAACGTAGAAGAATAAGCATTCCTCTCACCAACTCACAGAAACATTTGCATAGGAAGTTAATAAATAAACCAGAATAATAGAAGTGCACTGCATTAAATATGAATTTTTTATTTCTTGTATTTCTTAAGACACTGGCAAACACAGCTGACCAGTATTTATTAGCTGATGAGAGATTATTCACTGCAGTTGTAGATTGTTTTCAAAGTGAAATTGTTTGTCGTAATTCTTTATTTAGTCAAATAGTAGCTATTAATATTTATCAGTGACAGAAAAGAAGTACAGACTTACTTTTGAATAAATTAGAGAAGCACTATTCTAGAGTAGTTACATAATGCAAAAATTACCTGCTTAACCTTTAGTTACAGTTCCCAAATCTCCTCCCCAGAGTGAGCAGGCTGTATAGAGAAAGAAACATAGGCAGAACCGTAGAACAGTGTAATTTCCATTATATGTAAGCAATAAAATCAAAAATACCAACTTAAATTGAATAAAATAATGCAGCCCATATATGCTCATGATCATTTTATAAAATAAATTGCCATTTCTTATATCCCCTTTGCACACAGTGCATTTCAGCAGATGTGACACAGCAAAGGGAAAGGATGAAACAACAGCCAAGGGGATTTGCTGTCTGCAGATCCCCAGTCCACAGGCACATTGAGGTTCAACAGGCAAATAACCAAAATGTGTGCCTGTAGTAGAAGTGATCTCAATGACTTCTTGAAAACAGAGCATTCTTAAGGTGTGTTCATGCTTCTAGGAATATTGCTGAAATTGACATTGTTATCAAAAATTTAGTAGAGCAGAATTTTAACTCTTTTATGTTTAAACAAAAATATTTGCTGATTATTTTTTCCACACTTCATAAATTTTTCACCATCTTTTCCAATATGTGAACTGAGGGCCATCAGCTGAGAGGAGAAAGGAGTAGGCTGAAGTTAAATAAATAAAAACGTTTCTTTACACTGAAGTCCCTTCTACAATATGCTAAAGCACACGTGAACTTGGGCACACTGGGTCAAACCAAGGGACTTCATGGTGCAGTACCCTGTCTCCAGCAGGGTCTCCAGCCTGAAAAAAGAGTCAGACCACAATCTATCTGGTTTTACCTTCTTAGGCAGCCCTTCTCTGCTGACCTGAGTGTCCTTTTTATGTGGATGGACACTTTCATTGAAATATATCTCCAAATGAGATTTTAGTATAACCTCCTGTATACCCAAGTTATCACAAATCATTCAAATATCTTTATTAAATCTGGAAACTTCAATTAAGTTATTTCCTTCTTCAAGAAATTGCATGTAAAATGTGTGCAGAAAGTGGGAAAGAGCTTGGAGCCACTGACAGCAAAGACCTCTACAAAGGGAAAAAAACTGACCACAAAAAAAGATCAGTTCACAATAGAAGTTATGTTATACGTTTACCTACAAAAGAGATGGAAAATAACATCAAGAACCCTGCCAAAGTGCTGAAGAGATGGTCAGAAGGCGAAAGGGACAGGAGATAAGATAGCCTGTCAGCTTTGTGTGATGAAAAGACAGAGATGCATCAATCAGGCAGTCAGGATTTGCTGCACATTCTCAGAGGGTTCATGAATCCTGCCTGGCAGCCAGACCTTGGTACTCTGGAGAAACATAAAATAGAAAAACAATACCAAAAATTCAACAAATAGAGAACATGACAACACAACAAAGGCTTTTTGGTGAACAGCCCTTCCTTAACCTTCCCAAGAAGACCTGAAACTGCTACTTTGCTTCTCAGCACTTCTGAAGTTTGCCCTATGAAACAGTTATTGCTTGACCACCTGCAACAAATGTTTGCAAGCATTATGACCACAGGCACATTAGATTTCAGAAGCCAAGGACAAACCCTCTCTCACCCTGGTTTACATACCCAAGGCTTCTTATCATTGTACAGCAACAGCCAACACAACAGATTTTTTAATAAATTTTGTCTGAATTAAACTTTGCACAATATATGCTGAATCCTTCAGTCCTGAGAGAGAGTGGGAGAGGAATATTCTCAATGGTATGGATTAGTCACTGTTGAACTGACAAAATATCATCTCTTGTTTAATTTTTGGGACTGGCTTGAAACCTTGGTTATGTTAAATCAATGAAAACACTGCTGTTGGCTTGAGAGAGTTTAGCATCTATGAATATGCTATTCAAACCTGGGATAAGGGAAAAAAGCTGTAAAATTCAGACAGCATAGAGTTCTGCAGTACAACTGGACCTGGCCCTCCTAGAAAAATACAAGTTTGTGTTCTCCAGCCTCACAGGGTCCACGAGACCAGGGTTTACCAAGGTGCTTAGACCTTGACCCATATGGCAGCGCAAAGCTGGAACTCAGCCCTCCTCCCAGCCTCTGTCTCTCTCTTGCTCTCCTCTACTCTCTCTCACTCAGCCAGTACCACTGCTGCCATCCCAAAGGTATGGCATTCAAGCAGGGGAAAGGGCATGAGATTTTGCCCCCCCACCCTTCTGGTAAATCAGTATATTTTCTTCTATCATCTCTCCAGAAGTGATTGTTCAGGAATCATGTCAAAATGTTGACATTTCCAGTTCTTCCATCAACTTTCCAGAAAAACAGGAAAAAAAAAAGTTTGAGTCCAATTACCAGCATGTAAAATATCAGACAAAATGGTTAAAATTTAACAAATTTATTTGCACCTATGAACAGGACCTTCTAAGAGAGAGTACTAAGGAGCCTCACACACCACTGAAGTGTGTCCGGGTTTGAGCTGAACTGGAAATTTATTTTGTGTTGCCAGTACTATGCAGTGGCTTGTAAAGCAAAGAAAGACCATAATTTCTGCACATGAAACTGCTCTATCAGGATAAACTCATTTGGCAGGGTGTAATGTCTGACCTTACCAGAAATTGGGCGACATAACTGGAGCCAGGTTCAAGGACTCTTTCACGATACAAGGGGAAGATCAACTGCATCAGGGACCATGGCTTGGATCAAGCTTTTATTGACCACACATTGATATCTCCTGCTGAGATTTGCAGATGCTACTGAATTGATTCATTGTTGGTTGATAAGGGTATGACACCCTTCAGTCTTGCAGTCTCTTTCTGCACTCCTGACTTATGTGCTTGGTGATATTTTGAACTAATTTGGGAGACAACTGAGATCTGGGCAAAGATCTGAGCAGTTTTCACACCTGCTAAGTGTGGTCATGAAGGCTTTTCTCCATTTCTCTTTTGCTTTCACATACCCATGCAGAGAAAGAGTACTGTCTTTGCTTCTCTGTTTCACCTGAATGTGTTTTAAATGTACAGAAGACATTCAAGTAAAACAAAGTCTACATAAGAAACTATAGAATTCATCTCCCATGTAATGGATGTATCCAAACTGCTCAAAATATATTCTGCATCAAATCTTTTCAGCATTCTTGGAAAATTTAAAAAGGTATCTGTGTAACAGAATAACAATGACGGTCCATTTTATTACACAGCAGAAAATAACAAACTTCTAGACACATAAGTCAATAGCAAAGAGGATTTTTTTTAAAGAACCTTTTCACTTTAAAAATTCAGGATAAAAATGTTCTGTAGAGCATCAACATAATACTGCTCTGTGGTCTCAGATTAAGCAAAACAGTATCTTCTGGTCACAATTATTGATAAATATCTATTTTGGCACCCACTTCTGCAGCTACCCAGCCTACCTAGGCAGCTTCACCCATTCTGATGGTGGAAAGGGCTTGTTTGCACATGGAAATGTCTCTTACTTCAGACCTGAGTCAGAGGTTGAACTCTGAGCCAGTTGGAGCACCCTGATTCCTTGCAGTCCAGAAAGAAGTGAGCATGTAAAGGACTCAGAGACATGCCATGATCCTCTCTTGATCATGACTTGCTCAGATCAGTCAGGTGTGAAACCTATTCAGTGCACGAATGACTCCTCCAATGCAACCAGTCGTGTCCTCTGAGGTCTCAGAAGCTTTACCTGCAGCACGTTGCTCTCCCGAGCTGCCCTCCTCCTCTTCCCTGGCTCTGGGATGCCATAACTTACCTTCTCAGAAGAGGGGAGCAAGGATGGAGTGGGAGAGGAATGGTGGGGCGCCATAACAAAGCCTGTGCTAGAAGGACAGCTTTGGCTAGCATCACATCCAAAGGGAAAAGCCTGGGACACGAGGGGAAGGGAAGCTCTGTCTGCTGCTGCCATCGCCTGCCAGAGCCAGTGCTGTGGTGGGGGAGAGGCAGCAGACACTGTCTGAAAGCATTCTAATTTGCTGTCAGAGAGCAACAGACCGGTTGCTGCTGGGGATAGAACATTATCCACTGCTTGGAAAGAATTAATGTGCAGTGAGACTCTAGCTTTGGATGCAAACCTGCGGTGCCTGACTTTGCGCCAAGGCGGAGCCTGGGCTCCATCGATTATAAGCATGTCTGTGTGGACAGAAGGATGGTAGGTGAGCCACTGGCTGCAGTTGGTTCAGCAGTCCCTATGGCCCTGTGTTTTCCTAGCTAATATTTAGCTGAGAGTCCTCCAAGGAAAACCCATGGGATGCTGGTGTTGGTGATTCAGTAAGTGTCATTATTCCCTCTGACTCAGTGCACAACCATTTCCCATAAATGGGGTTAACAAGTACTCAATGACTGGAGAGATCTGTCTTTTGGGCCAGACATAAAAAGCAGAAGTCCTGAACAGTAGTGTGAAAAACATTTGTAACTACAGCAAAGTGAAGGGATTTTCCTAGCTCAGTATAAACAAGTGGGTTCACTTCTGCACATTTTGTTAAAGCAGTATCAGGCCTATTTTCCATTGAGAGCAAGCCAGCTTCAGAGCAAAACTAGTCCTGGTTTGGGGTGAAAATGACTTTTTTATTATGTACGAACAAGGTGATATTTTTGTCTGGGTTTTGTCCTGCTGTGAGGGATGTGAGGTCAGGCAGTGAAGAGGAGCCATTTCACTGGGCACACAAAAGAAGTAATGGTGAGGGGAAGGACCACCACAGTGAGGTTCTATCCAGAAGGGTGCCTTAGCCTGGGCTTTACTGGGCAGATAATTGGAATGATGCCACAATAAATGCCACTGTTGCCTCCAGCTGCCACCACACTGAGCAGTGGCCCTGAGCCAGCCTGATGAGGTCCCCAGCAGCCAGGGACGTGTGCAGTCACATTCAGCTGCCCTGGGAGAGCTGTGCTTCACTAGCCATAAGCAGAGCTAACATACAGCCCCAAAGTTTCACTATTCATAGGGATGAAGATTCTTCCTGACAGAAAAAAAAAAAAGAGTTATAAGACAAGGTTTAGTGAAGAAAAAGTAATTTGGGTTGTATACTTAAATCAGACAGTTATAGTGAAGATCTGTTATGATCTGCCCCTGAAGGGGAGGGTAGCCCAGGTTCTTGTTAGTGAGTCCCATGGGGTGGATTAGAGCAAAACAACGCTGAATAATTGGTGCTTGCAAACATATACAGGTAGGGTTTATTTTAGGACAATTTTGTTTCAAACATAAACAGGTATGTTGCTATTTTGGGTGCAATGCAGCAATATTAAGTCATAGCGATATTAAAGCATCTATAGCAATGTAGCAATACTAAAGCATAAAAACAACACTTAAGAACATGTATAAGGGAGAGAAAGAGAGGGAAAGGATAAAGGTCCTAGGATATATGTAGTCACCACCTGCTGGACGCAGCAATTAAACTTGGTAGTTGCAGCTTCCATGTCTGTTGGTTGAAGTGATGGTCTTGATCTTTTGGGGGGGGGAGAAGCCCCCCCAAACTTCAAGACTTCATGAGTCTTCAAGTTCAGGTGGGAAGCCTAGTACCTCCCCTAGGGCAAGGAGTTCTACAATAGATGATATCATGGGTCTTCATTCTCCCCAGAGAAGTCTTCATAGCAGAGCCATCATGCAAGGGAGGACACTGGCATGATAAGAAGGATTATCCCATTTCACAGAACTTGCCCCTTCCCTTATCTGGCAATCCAGTTTGTAGCTTCAGATATCCCTTTGGCACCTGGAATAGCTAGACAATAGCACCTACTTATATCATCTAAAGGTCCTTTTGAAGCAGGTATATTTAGGGAGGGGTAGGCTTTGCTGAGTGAGCAGATGTTTCTTTTCAGTTTGCTACAGTGGACAAAAGTCTTTTGGTAATCTTACCATGTTTAAGACATTAAACATTTCAGTTTCTGACAACATCTCACAAAAATCAAGTTAAAGGTGAGTGTTGTGCAGTGCTGACCAGAACTAGATATTTACATCAGCTCCACTACTCAGGCGATGTGGGTGAAATAGATACCTGCATGGCACAAAGCTACAGTGCCAGATGGGTGTAGAAGTTTCTGAAGGTGGTACAAGGTGCGTGGGGAGGTAGGCTATTGGGCTTGAGCAGTGGAGAAGGTCTCCATTGAGGGGGTTAATCACAGCAGCAGTCACTATTGTCAGGAAGAGAGACAGTGGCCCTCCCTACACCTGCCTAAACCAAGTAACTGCAGGAACTTATCACTGTAACCTCAGTGCTCCTCACCCTTCCTCCTATTTCTCTGCAATTTCAATGGATACCTTATGTTTATCTAACAGAAGCCAGAACTTTCCCAATTCCACATGACTGATGAAGAACCTATTGCTCTGACAGAAGGGATGGTATGACATTACTTACCTCACTCTGCACCACAGCATTGGTTATACTTCCAGTAATCTGCCAGCAGGCTATGCAAAAGCATGACTGTTGCCCACTCTCCATCAGAATTCACATGGCATAGAAACAACAGCCCTGGAGAGATGCAAACTCTCCAGTCATGAAGTTCCAGTCAAAATCAGTGCAGAAGCCCAGTGCTTCCAGAAATCCAGTATTTTGTTTTCTCCTTATAGCCTGAAAACCACCATTCCCTTTGTCTAATCTGATGTTATACAGCAGCTTGTATTTTTTCATTGTATTTTCATTTTTTTTTCATTTTTTCATTGTATTTTTTCAAAACTCTTCTCTCTTCTTGCAAAGTGAGCCTTGGACAGCCACACTGGAAAGTTTGAAAGGAACTGCTCTGCTCAGAAAGGCTAAATTATTTGGTTACAGGCAGTCATAAGAAGTAATTGTTTACAACAATTTTTGATTCCTTTTGGGCTTTATTTAATTGCTATTTGATTTCACCCCTAAGTGAGCTCAAAGCATTTTAAAGAGACTGGGAAGAAAATCTCACTTGCAAGAAGCCAATATTTCTCCTACAGGGAATATTTAGGCTAGGATGCAATTCAAGGTCAAGACACCTATATTTAAAATGTCTTCTTGTGAAGTGACTGAAATCCCGCTAGAGATGAAGCTTGGAGGGTGAATCAGCTTACTGTAAACATCCTACACCTGTGCATCTGAGTCACTCTGTAGCTTACACAGACGCTTAGGACAGTGTAGAGCAGACACTTTTAGTGCTTTGGGGTTTTTCCCTTTGCCCGTTTGCTGCTTTTGCTGTGCCTGAAAATGATAGCTTGCACTGCACACTGAGCATGGCTAGTGGGACTGCACAAAGCCAGGAGGAAGCACCTGCCCCCAAGCACCCACATCTCCACCCAGGTACTCTGGCTCCTGGACCCTGATGCCATAAAACTTTCTTCACAGTCCAGTAGCAACACATTTGCTCTGCCATCCATTAGCATCTCACTGGAGCTCTGATGGGACTGGGTGTGTGAGACAACACTTTTTTGATTTGCTTTCCACTTCGAAACAGGAATTTATTTCCTAGTTTAACAGTTGCTGTACAGAGTGGGGTTGTTGATCACAGCGCAATTGGGAAGTTAAATTTAATCAGAGCACTACAGCCATTTGCATTAGGTATTTCACAGATACCTAAATGCCTCTTTTGTTGTCTCCTGCTGCTACCTGTGCTGATGGCCACTGCCCCTCCACTAGAGCTCCATGAACACACATGAATAGTGTTGCAATCCCCACACAATTTTAGGAAAGGTAGCTTTTGCTGAAGGCATGAATGCTTCACCAGGTAACACAGATTGCTTCTGGACAGAGACGTACTAAAGAGGAGCTATTGCTAAGTCTACCCCTTCTGTGTCTGGGGTTTCTCTTCCAATAAAACTGTGAGAAAACAAATGTCTAATTTTCCCGTGAAGGATTACACAACTACCCACATCCAAACATTAATACTAAAAAGAGCACATTCTCAGAATTTTCTAATTAAAACTTTTTTCCCCTAACTACAGATTCAAAATACTCCAGGTTGCAATTGAAAGTATTGCAGGGATTCAAAGAAGAGAGATGGGGAGTTATGGACACCCTTCAGAAATAAATGTCTTGAGAGAGAGCTCTGCTGACAGCCATCCCCTCATGTTTTGCTGAACTTCCCATTTCCCATTACACCGTTGGGCAGCTCTGCTCTGAGGAGCAATAGCAGCTCTGAGCTGCACCCCGTGAGACTGGCTCCACCTTGGAGCCACAGGCAGGGATGTTGGACAGGGGTATCTGCATCCTTTGGCACTGGGCAAATGCTGTACAAGCCCTTTGTCTCAGCTTGGCTTCAAACTCATCCCTCCCCACCACCTCAAAGTGCAGCCCACGGCAGCTCCAGGGACAGGGATGCACTCAACGTTTCTTCAGATAAACTGTGTTTATAAATATACTTTTATACATCCAAACCCAGTTCATTAGAATTCAGGCTCATTAGACCTAGAATTAAAGCTTAGTTTTATAGTGATGTTTGGTTGTTATACATCTAACTAAGCAGTAATGGTGTCTTTGCGTAGATTTTCAAGCAAACATATGAAACGCTCCTATAGTTGAAGACATAATTAAAATTAGAAGTGCTGGCAAGAAGTATAAGCACAATGAAATCATCAGGGGAAAGAAAGAACATTTCTGGAGTATCACACTGACAGCGGTAAAATGTCCATAAATGTAATCAAAGTTTAGAAGCCTGCTGTTTCCCAGATTGTACATGCAAATACCACCAAGAATAACATATTTAAGAGCAAGAGGAACATACAGAAAGTGCTACAGCAGCTGAGTGTGTGTAGCTAAAAAAGTGACAACCAGGTAAATAGCCATTACCTCTGGCATTTGGCTCCATAAAGACCTTCCTACATAGCCAATAGTTCTGCTTTAACTAAAAACAGCAAACAAGGCCATGTGCTGATGCCTATAAAGGATATTTATCTAGTTCATGACACCAGTCAATCACACAACTTCCCTTATTGTATTCTAGTAAATACACCAGCATGGTTATGACATTTCCATTTTGCAACACTACAGTCATCATTCTTTAGTAGGAAATAATGGGATATTTTACTTTTCAACACAATGTTACCAGTGCTGATTTTATAACACACTTACTTCAGGTATTCTTTTCTTGTTTAGAGAAGGGGAAAAAATGGACTGAATTTGGCTATGACAGACTCAGCAGAGAGTCTGATTCCATTTGTGACACTGTACAAACGCATATCTCAATCCTGAACTGACATCCTCACAGTTATCATGAAAACACTGACTGTTTCCCCTGGGGCCAGGCATTCAGCCCAGGGTGACAATGCTTCCACGGTAATCACAGTGACACATACATACATTACTTTGCCATGTCCTCTATCATTTTTTTCATCCTGAAAAATACTTAGACTCGCAGCAGCCCCTCAGAACACCTGCCCGGACAGATGTTTTAATTTAACTCTCGGTGCTCAAAATAATACCATCTTCACAAAATATCTACTGACGCCTACAAGATTCTTTCATTTACAAAAAAAGAAATGAAACAAAAGTTAATTGCCCACACAACCCCTTTTCAAAATTTAATACAATAAATAGTCCACCAATTTCAGAAAGTTCCTAACTCATGAAGACCAGATATGTAAATGTGTGATGAATTTGTCTGGGCTAAACACTTCCCAGAAAGGCAGCTCTGGAGCTGACACTTGCAACATCCCTCCCACTGACAGGCAGGCTCCAAATCCTTGCTCCTCCTTTGGGACCTGGAACAGGAGACAGGGAATGAAGGACAGGGAATGAAGGACAGGGAATGGGGACAGGCGTCAAAACATGCTCCATTTCCATCATTCTGGCAGCATTTAAACCAGAGAAAAATCTCCCACTGCAAAACTACCTTTTATTAGATATGTACACTAGGGGTTGGATTAAAAAAATCAGTGACCAAATTACTAAGATGGCCTATTTCTCTGATGGCAATGAGAGTACTAAGACATCATTGGAGCTGCTCTGTCCAGCACATACTGAAATCACAGCAAACTTCCTTAAACCATCAAGCACCCAGATTCTGCTGCTCTTGATTTCCTGTTGATGCAGAAGTGGTAGATCTCTCTTGCTGCCCACAGTAACTGTAAATTTATCTTTTAAACACACAGAACAAAGAATATCACAACTCTTTTTGTGAAATCCTCTAAGTTACAATGCTTACAATGCCATTACAACCTTTAATATAATTTATATAAAATCATCATGAAGTCTGATGGATAGTGGACAGCTTAGGAAAAGGAAAGAAAAACAGGATACTGATCATGTTTAAAACATATACTTGATATTTCTTCAACAACTTGAACCTGGAGCTGAAAATCATAACTGTGTCAGTATTATTTTGTGATGATATCTGTCAATGGAAGATAAAGTATCTTTTATTACCATGTGAGTACAATCTTCTAAATTGCCACAGGTCAATAATAAATTGCAGGAACATGTATAAATGTCAGGAAAAATTGCTTTCAGAATAAATAATATTTTACAACTCTTCATTTAGCTATATGTTTTCCAATTTTTTTAAATAAGAATAATGTCTAAACTATATTTTTAGACAATACTAGTTACACACCTGTTTCTATGGAGTTAATTGTAAACTGTAGATTTGAATTATAAACTGTAGATTTGAATTATTTGTAAAAATACATGCCTTGCTTTTAGATAAACCTGCAAGAAACTAGGCTCCCATCCTGCTGGGGAACTTCAACCACCCCAGCATCTACTAGACAAGTAGCACAGTGAGCTTTAAGCAATCCAGGAGAATCCTGGAATGTATGGAGGATAACTTCTTGAGCCGGGTAATAGACAGCCCTACAAGATGGGATGTAATACTGTTTGTCACCAACATGAGTGAACTAATCAGAGATATTAAGATTGGAGGCAGCCTGGGCTGCAGTGATCATGCACTGGTGGAGTTTGTAGTCATGAGAAATATGAGTCAGGCGAAGAGTAAAGTCAGGACCCTGAATTTTAGGAAAGCAAAACTCCAGCTCTGCAAGGCATTAGTCAATAGGATCCCCCGGGAAACTGCCCTTGCCAATAAGGGACCAGAACAGAGCTGGCAGATCTTCAAGAATGCTTTTCACAGAGCAAAAGAGTTCTCAATCCCCAGCTGTAAGAAATTGGGCAAGGAAGGCAAGAGATTGTCATGGCTCAGTTGAGAAGGAAATGCACAAGCAGTGGAAGCAGGGACAGGTGTCCTGGGAAGAGTATAAGGAAGTTTCATGGTTGTATAGTGATGGGGTGAGAAAGGTCAAAGGGCAGCTAGAGCTGAACCTGGCAAGGGACACAAAGAACAGCAAGAATGGTTTGTATAGTTAAGTAGTTCTATGTGTTAACCAGAAATGGAAGGTCAGAGAAACATACTGCCCCTGATAAAAAAGGCTGCCAAACCGGCAGCTGTGGATGAGGAGAAGGCTGATATAGTCAACAATTGTTTTGTCTCAGTGTTCACTGGCAAGATCTTTTCCCACTCCAGATGGACATCAGTGACAAGTGGTATCCCTTAGGTGTCCATACTGGGAGCAGTGTTATTTAATATCTTCATTAATGACATAGACGAAGGGACACCGAGCTGAGTGGTGTGATTGACACACCAGAAGGATGGGATGCCATCCAGTGAGACCTGGACAAGCTCGAAAAGTGGGCCCATGTGAATCTCATGAGGTTCAACAAGGCCAAGTGCAAGGTGCTGCACCTCGGTCGGGGCAACCTCCCGTATCAATACAGGCTGAGGGATGAAGGAATTGAGAGCAGCGCTGCTGAGAAGGACTTTGGGTAATGGTGGATTAAAGCTGGACATGACCCAGCAATGTACACTTGTGACTCCAGTTCTTCAGAGAACAGGAGTGGATCATAAACTCCTTCCATCTACAAAAGAATTTAGTAATGTGTAATACCCCTTAAATCATAAGGGTCATATGTATAAGGGTCATATGAAACATGCTGAGGTCATGGTTATGACCTCAACACACCTCACAGAATAGGACTTTTCAGTAGCTCCACTTCTCTGAGGGGTTGATAGGCACTGGTGGTGTGGGTGGATACAGAGAAGTTAAGGTCTGGGAACTACTCCTGTTTTGTCAGCAGAGCTATTTGGGCCTCATGACTCACTTAAGGACTATTTTACAGTTTGGTACTCTTCCACATTTCTTAAGTATATTCTATATTAAACATGAACTAAAATAGATAGACAAGCAATTTACCATAGAAATGGTGAGGGCTGAAAGTAGAAGAAAAGTATTATGTTCAACCATGCCAAATCCTGCCTACAGATCTGGAGTTTACCTGAGGTCAAGTTAAAATGAGGCTTGCAAATCCTCTCAGAGGAATAAAAAAACCTACAAAAAAAAAGCCTTCTACATGGGATTTTTAACATGTCCACACAGACTAGCTTCTCAGGTGTTATTTCAGGGCCAGAGAAGGGGGCAGAGCAGTAGACCCTTACAACTGTGGGGAGAGTTTAGCTAAGCACCAGAAATTCTGGGGAGAGAGATGAGTTGTGAGTGCACTCACAGCTCTTCAACTGGGCTGGTTTCATGATAAGGGCCCTCTGGATTGTCATGTCAGACTGAGCTTAAATGAGACTTAATTAACAGTTGCTTTCTGTTGAACACAACACAGCTGCCCTACAAAGCTGTAGTTTCATTCAACTGTACATCAAAAATTGATATTAATGCTTCTTATAGCTAAAATCAGTGCTCTTGTTAGCCTTGTTTGTTTTCATACAGCTTATGAAAAGCAAGATGGCATCCAGAAATGCAATTGAGGATAGTCATTGAAGAACTAGCTCTTTAAACTTGTTTTTTATATCTTCTGTCATTTTTACAAATTCTTTAAGCATTTCTTCACCATATTGATGGTGTGTGTACAATAATGTCCTTATTGGTTATAAAAATCATTCCCACCAATGACACAATAACAAGACAATGAGATACGTAATACCATTACTCTTGGGTCTCACAACTAACTAAAAATTGTTAATGAGGTACTATTAACATTTGGACTTAAAAAAAAAAAAATCTTTGTTATTCTTGCAACCCAGTTCAGAGTGTCCCAGAAGTTGATGAAGGGAATCAAGTACAACCTATTAGCTCTCTCCTCCAAATATTAGTCTAAAGTATCCTCAAAAAGAAGCAAGAAGGTTGTCTGCTGTCAAATGCACTGGGAGGAAAATAAGCTCAAGATGCCTGAGAGCAGCTTGCATCTTCTGCAGCCTATTTGTTGCATGAATATGTGACTTGTTTTCTGGATATTCATAAACTACTCATTTTATGGAGTTTTATTGAAATATGAGCCCGCAGCTCCTTCAGGGGACCCATTATTTTGCTGGCTTGCTCTGTCAAGAATAAAATCTGTCCACTGGTCTCTGTCAGTCCAGACTGTGTCTGTGTTATATCTGACACAACTGCAACAAAATAGCGCAGCAGAGTTGTGAGGTCCAAGTTAAGGCTTTGGGAGAGGTGTGTGTCATTGCAGAGGGAGTGAGAAGGGTTCTTGTATTTCCCAGCTGACAGCTGGTGTCCATGGGACAAGAGGGCAACTTGTTCTTGCATTTGAAAGTCATCAACAGGGAGTAATGACATTTAGTTGATGTCTGTGCAAATAAATATGCACTTCATGTTGCTGCTGCAATTCCAGGAAATGAGGGAAAGATAAGCTTTTTGCTCATGTCCAATACAAATTAAATGGAAATTTAATCTATAGGTATTTCTCTCAGAAGTGATCAAATAAGTAATTGAATTAAGCAGACAAACTACAGCAGCAAACCCCAAGTTCAAATGTGTCTTGATCAAAGAGCAAGTGCTGATAATGCATGAGCTGTGATAAAACTGATTAGGCTGCTGAGTGGGAGGAAATTGGTCTTTTTGTTGTTGTTGTTATATTGACCAGATCCTCAAAGCCTATTAATTCCTCAGAGCTGTGCCTGGGTAACATTTAGAGCACTGCGGAAACCTATTCTTCGAGAAATAACCTCAGTAAAGCCATAGATGCAACACACGCAGAGATAAATGAGACAGGAATCGAAGCCACACAAGTTGGCTATCTTTCTTCTATCAGAAGTGAGGTGAAAATCATTAACTAGTTCTCAGAGGAAAACTTAAGCAGAAAGCCCAAGAGGGTGGGTGCTCTTCCAAGGGGAAGAGGTATTCTTTCCAGGCTTGTTCATCTCACACCCCAGAGACAGGAGAGCTGCAGCACAGTGCTGTTCATTTCAACTGACTGAAAACCCATCTCAGGTAGTTTGTTCTGTTTTTCATTCAGGAATGATTCAACTTTGATCCTTTGCTTTCCTTTCCAGATATATCCTAACCACCACTGAATATGAGTTGTGATCAGCACAATCCCCGCATAGGTGTTTGACAGAACATGTGACATCCTGAAGACCATCAGCAGGTTGAAGTAATTGTCATCCCACTCCTGCCTGTCCATGATTCATTAGTAGTCCTCAGAAGTCCTGCAAAGGATATCCAAACTACACAAACATCATGTCACTTTTCCTTCCTGTTTACAGGAAAGTATACATTTGTACAGATAAACTTAGACCAACTGATTACTGTGGAACTGACCACTAGCCAGAGGGAGGAAACATCTGGAGAATCATAATTTTAGCTTCAGTTGCTTCCATTGACAATGGCAAGAGGCTTTAAAACACTCTCATAAGAGTCAGAGGACAGAAACTAGTGCTTTTTTAACAGGCACCAGTTTTCTAAGTAGCATGTGCTGCAAGTAGTTCTGTGAGAACATGAATGAATGAAAATCTGAGCAGCAGTGGTTGGATGATGAAGGACAAAGTGAGGGTCTGGAGTATACAGTAGGGGATTATAGAAACGTAGAAC
Organism: Manacus vitellinus; assembly: GCF_001715985.3. Taxonomy (NCBI): domain Eukaryota; kingdom Metazoa; phylum Chordata; class Aves; order Passeriformes; family Pipridae; genus Manacus; species Manacus vitellinus. The sequence continues at coordinate 34,994,128 of NW_021940604.1, forward strand.
TGCTCATGCCAATCACAGGCCACATGGTCTCTTCCTCCCACTGAAATTTCAGAGGAGCAGTTGCAAACAAATGCGTTTTCTTTGCCATCAGAGCAAATGGTTTTCAGAAGTTCCACATGGAAACAGGAATAAAGGTATTATTGGCTTTCAGCAGTTTCTTCCATGTTTCTGAAATTCCAGCTTGCTTGCCTTATGTACTCACGTGACCTTCATGACTACAGCATCCGAGCACCTTACCATCTTTCATATATTAATCTTCCCAGCATCTCTGCTAAGCAGCCTGGCTGTAACAGCTCTGCTTTACAGCAAGCTGGGAATGGCACTACAGAGACCAGAGGATAGAGACACGAGAGGACTCAGGCATTGTGCTGCCCAGCATAGTGAAATGCTGTGCCAGGGGAGGTTTAGGTTGGACATTAGGAAGAATTTCTTCACAGAAAGGGTGATTAGACATTGGAATGGACTTCACAGGGTGGTAGTGGAGTCATTATCCCTGAAAGTATTTGAGGAAAGACTGGAGGTGTCACTTAGTGGTCTAGTTGACATGGTAGTGTTAGGTCATAGGTTGGACTTGACGACCTCAGAGGTCTTTTCCAACCTAATTGATTCTGTGATTCTGTGACATGTAACATGAATCCAGCAGCATGCACAGCCTGAGGCCAGATGTTTTTACAATGCCTGAGGAGGCTCAGGGTGTACAGGAAGAAGCAATTGCCCTTCAGTGTCCCACAAGGACTGCAATACATGCCACAGCAGGAGGCACTTCACTGTACTGGAAGGGCTCAAGGATATCTGAGGGATGTGGAGGCTCATCCCCAGTGTCACATAAACATTTCCATATACATAACAAGGTCTTTCTTAAGCCATCCTAACTCCTCACCACTCCCTTTTGTCAGAAAGCTCCTGCCAGATCCCATTCCTTGAGTGACTGGACAGTTTCTCATTTCTGACCTAATTTTCATCATCTCCAGTTTTTTACCTACTATTAACATTGCCATTTAATCTAAACAGTTACTTTCTTTCCCTGTGATTTTCACACGTGATTTCACACATGTTTCCCTTCTCTAATAGGAAGATATCTGTCTCATCCAAAAATTTGACTAGATCTTTTTACCTCACATTTTGTCTGCAGCTGCAGCTCCCCTGCAGCTGAGCTCAGTTGCTGTGACTGCTTGAGAAGCACAAGAGTCAGACCTGCCTCACGCCTCTCTACTTGATGTATGTTTAGCAGTCCAGTGATCAATATATTCAACTTCACCCCTACTTAATCTTTTGGGCTTAACCCACAGGGGTCTTTTGTGAAAAGTGGCTATAGAAAGGCATGAGAAGGAAAGAAAAAGCCACCTCTGCTCTTTTGGCTGTCTTGCCTATCAATAAAAAATAGCCCAAAATAGTGAAAAGGCTCAAACCTGACTCCCCCAGGTCTGAGGCTTTAGCTTGCATGTGCCAGTGTGTCTTTATACTTCAGGCAGATTTACTGAAGGAGAGTAGACAGCAAAGACAGTCAGTCCCACTTGCTTTTGGGTTTTTTTCTTAATGATTTGTTATCAGAGCTTTCTGATTAAGTAGTAAATAGCAAAGGATAGTCTTATGCTTCTGAAATGCATGTGGCCTGACAGTCTAGGGCACAGAAGCAACTACTCCAAGGAGTACACCCAAGTGCAATAAGAAACAGTTCCATGGAACTCCCCATTCCTGCTGCATCCACCTGACTGGGCAATTAGTCTTTTTTTTTTTTTTATCACTAGTATAATTCAGCTCATAGTCCAGTTTTAAATATCTGTCATATCCTTCTGGAATATGTACACAAACACTTTATGAAGCTTAAAAAAAAATAAGAAAAAGGTTGTATAACAACAGGAGTACGAAAGCTACTGCAGTGTCTGGTAGCAGCTTTACTGTCCTTCTGGGGTTAAAAGAAAATGAACATAAATACAGAGGAGCACAAAGTAAAAAGTAATGTATGAACTGAGGTATGGTTTGATAGAGGTATCAAGCAAGTGCACTGTAATTATTTGGCTTAGTTCGTCCTGCAAGAAACTTCTAACACTGAGAAGTGTCTTTGATCTGAACAAGGAAACAAGTGTCTTTGATACGGAGAAAAATAAGTGTGTTTGGAGAGAGGCATATCCTGTGCCTCTTGCATAATTATGGAAATGTAACCAAAATGGAGTTCTCTGGTGAGCTACAGGTATCTTTCGTGGGATTTACACAAGGAAGTGACAGGATAGACTCTGGAAAGGTGTGGGCTGTAAGTTCACTGCACTTATGAAGAGATGTATTGTGGTCTCCAAACTGCCATCAGCGTTTTAAAAAAAAGAGGTCTAGGTTTAAGCAGAGAAGATTATGTAGAAAACAAATTTAGAACTTATCTTGAAGTCAGTCCAAGTTTTATGTCATAGCATTTCTTGACCACATTCCTAGCATTGCTTTGGAATGACAATCGAAAAGGAAACTACCTCCTCTAGTGAACAGCCAAACTTCTGTTCAGTTGAACTGCTTGAAATGACCTGTGAAGGAACCACACGCCTTATATTTCTGTGACTGCAGCAAACAAGAACATCCTGTGACTGACTTCATCAAAGTTTCATTTAGAAAAAGAAAACAGACCTGGTCTCTTTCTGCAGATAAAAGAGATTTTGGCAAGAGTTTCTGTTCTGACTGCTGGGGGGAAATCCTGAATTTGTCAACTAAAGCTGTAGAAACTGAACTCAGGTAGTTCACCATCACTGTATCTTCTTCCACTGGTTTTCCCCAGTGTACCACAGGCTTACCATGGTTATTGCTGTTGCTAGACATTTCAATCACAACATGAGATATACCACTACCTACACAAACAGGAGGAAAAAACTAGCACATCAGAAACCTTCCCCTCCGAGTCAATGAGCATCAGAAGCAATGGAAAACCCCAGATCCAACAGTCATGCTGGCATCCTATTCCAGCAGGAACTATGAAACTGTTACTGACTGAGAAACAGTCAGTGTCACATACTTAAATTACTGTGTCATGGTGGCCTTCAGTGACACACTGTAAAAGGCCCTCAGAAATTTTTCCCCAAACTCTCAGGAATGTGACAGAAAAAGCTTATCCTCAGCCACGCTCCAAGTAAACCCAGTACATTGTAAAAAACACAATCCATAATTTGCTGCATCCCATTCTGTTACAGATACAGATGCAGCCATGGGCACACATCTGGCCTACGAGTGCATGACAGCTGTCACCTCTCCAGCTATTGCCCTGGGACATTATGTTCTTCATGGCAGCATGCAGTAGTCAGTGGTTTCATGGGAAAGGAAAGTAGCTGGAGCTGAAAGCAGCAGCATCTAGCAAAAGCAACCTGGTTTTGTAATGCTCGTCACCACTTCCAGTATCTTACTATAAGTATAGTAAATACATGAAATGAAAGCAAGGGAACAGCTTGAGGTTCCCACATACACTTAAAATTGCTGGCCACCAGATTCACAGAAGCAGTGATTCAAGTGGTATGAATTAAACTCACAAACGTTACTCATTTTTCTGGGTGTAAAATGCTCTAATTTTAAATTCAAATATGGGGGGAATCAGCAATACAGTACATGCAAAATAAATTAGTAGTTCATTCCCAGACACAGCAGGCCTAACTGTGTCTGCCCAGTTCTTGTTTCTATCTGGTTTTGGTCTCCATGACTCATAAACCCAGCAGATGGCTTCTCCAAAACCACAGACATTGGTCCTTTCATCTACTTCTTTCCAGCTGTTCTTTAGCTCATTTAGGTCTTTACTAATATTTTGTTGACACAGTGCTCTTGGTTATCCTTGACCCATCTTTCCAAACATTTTCTTGATTCCTGCTGGCCACAGGACCTTGCCAGCTTTCCGCTTCACTATCTTCCTGATCTAACCAGTTTTCCTACCACATCTTACTGGCTGTGATCCAGCTCTCTCAGACATTTCCAGACCCCTAACCCCATTTGTCTTCTCTTATCCTCTGTCAACATTATGAGAGTAAGTGAATGAGTTTAACTCTTGCCACCCATATTTATTTCCAACAGAAAGCACAGTACATCACTGATTCAATGTTTTACATTTTGAAGGGTGTTTACCAATTTCTCTCCTTGATCTTTCCTCTGGTATTTCCATTGTTGCCATACCAGTATGGGCTCACCAAGGAAATGAAATTCCTCAGCACTACTGACCTTTACTGCCTCTTGTTGAGCTGCACTTGCTTTTCTCCTCCACTGAAAAACATACAAGACTTATCCAGATCTTACTCCCATGTTGGATGCTGCTTGGCACTTTTCACCTGCGTGCCACAAGTAGGTACTGCAAGGTATCTGCTCACCTGCACATCCATGGCTCCTGCCAAAAGGTGACATCATCCCAGTGCTGCTGTCTGAGGCTTCCCTTAGCACACACAAAAAAAGAAGAGGTGATTGTCATCACTTTTGTCTAATTTCTACTGTTGCCTTAAAGCAGCCTGGCTGGTTTGGGGATGGTGTTTTATACCACATTCTCTGTTGACATAGAGTTGCAGTTCTGTTTTTCCTGTTTCTTCTGACATCTTCAGGTGATATAATCTTCCCTGGGCTCTCTGAAAACACTGCTACTGGGAGTAGACCACTGCCAAGGCATTACGATTCATGGTTGGCCCAGGCTCTCCAGTCCAGTTTCTTGAGTCTCTGTCACCATCCACATTTGGCTGGTACACAACCTCCCATTGGGTAGATGGGCCTTCTCATCTGCCCCCATCAGCAGCCACCATCCCTTAATATAGAGTCAAGTTTTTCTTGCTGGTTGAAGATCAAACTGGAATTAAATATTGAATCATAGAATGGCTTAGTTTGGAAGGGACCTTGAAGATCATCTAGTTCTACCTCCCCTACCATGGACAAGGACACCTTCCACTAGACCAGATTGCCAATTGTTCGATTGGCCTCGAACAATTCCAGGGATGGGACATCCACTGGGGCAACCTGTTCCAGTGCTTCACCACCTTCACAGTAAAGAATTTCTTCATGATATCTAATCTAAACCTACTGTCTTTCAGTTTGAAGCCATTCCCATCTTGTCCTATCACTACATGCCCTTATAAAAAGTCTCTCTCCATCTTTCTTGTAGTCTCCCTTTAGGTACTGGAAGGCTGTAATCCACAGAGCCTCCAGGCTGAACAATCCTCTCTTTCTCAGACTGTTTCCACAGGAAACAGTCCTATGAGTCCCATGAGTATCATCATGGTCCTCCTTGGACTTGATCCAGCAGGTCCATGTGCTTCTTATGTTGGAGTTCCCAGAGCTGGATGCAGTACTCCAGGTGGGGTCTCATCAGAACAGAGTAGAGAGGCAGAATCACCTCCCTTGACCTGCTGGCCACACTTCTTTTAATGCACCCCAGAATACAATTGGCTTTCTGGGCTACAAGTGCACATTGCTGGCTCATGCTGAGCTTCAGTGTTCCAGGTGGTCAAGAAGGCCAATGGTATCCTGGTTGTTTTCAGCAAGATTGGCCAGCAGGACCAGATCATTCCTCTACATTTGGCACTGGTGAGGCTGCACCTCAAATCCAGTGCTTAGTTTTGGGTCCCTCACTACAAGAAGGACATTGAGATGCTGAAGTGTGTCCAGAGAAGGGCAGTAAAGCTGGTGAAGGGTCTGGTACACAAGTGTTACAAGGAGTGGTTGAGGGAGTTGAGGGTGCTTAGTCTGGAGAAAAAGAGGCTCAGGGGAGATATTACCAATCTCTACAACTACCTGAAAGGAGGCAATAGCCAGTTGAGAGTTGGTCTCCACTCCCAAGTAACAAGCAATAAGACAAAAAGAAATGGCCTCAAGTTGTCCTAGGGGAGATCTAGATTGGATATTAGGAGAAATTTCTTCCCCAAAAGGGCCCAGGAAAGCAGTGAAACCACCATCCCTGAAAGTGTTCAAAGAAAATGCATGTGGCACTTGGGGATATGTTTTAGTGCTAACATGTTGGTGTTGGGTTAATGGTCTAACTTGATTATCTTAGAGGTCTTTTCCAACAGTGACAATTTTATGATTCTTATCAATCAACACCCAAAAGTCCTTTTCCTCAGAGCTGCTCTCAATACATTCTCTGCCCAACCTGTATTTATGTCCTTACACAAGCGTGGGACCTTGCACTTGGCTTTGTTGAAGTTCATGAGGTTCACAGGTCCCTCTAGATGGCATCCCTTCCCACTAGCATGTCAACTGCACCACACAGCTTGGTGTTGCCAGTAAACTTGCTGAGAGTGCACTCAATCCCACTGTCCATGTCCCCGACAAAGATTTAAACAGCACTGGTCCCAGTACTGATCCCTGAGGAATGTCACTTATCACTGGCCTCCACAAATTAGGCATGGGCTAATAGTGACCTCCACTGCAGAAGATGTCCCTCTGGGACTGACTGCTGTTTTCTTGTTAATTTGCACCACACTTCCACACAAACAATTTTGCCCAAAAGAGGTCTCAAGAGCTCAACTCGGTATGTTTTGTACAGGACAGCTCACCTAGCAAACCTTTACAGTAAGGATCATGTCTGGAACACCAGTTTTAGCTTTCATTTATTGATTTCTCAGTTTGTATCAAAATGCAAAGTGGGATTGTGGGAGGACACACTAAAAAAAGTACTTGAAAAAATTTCAACATTAAAAGGTTGCTACATGTTTCTGGCACAGGAGTCTGAATTAGAAAACTTCAAATATATAAACACCCCCAAAATGCCTCAAAAGCTCAGGCCAATCATATCTGTCACATGACTGATTTTATTACAACTGGAAGCCATACAGGTACTGAACAGAGATTTTTTTTTTTAATACTTTCAGATATTTTGCAAGCTTTAGAAGGGAATGCTTGATATAAATATTGCTTGCAAAAGGGCTTTTCAGCAAATGTATTAATCTTATGAGATCTGCCAAAAGAAAAAATCCATCTATCCATGGATTTCCTGTATCCTTTGACATATTCATGCAAAAGGAAGACTTGTTTTTCTTAATTATGATTATTATTTTGGAAGCTCAGTAGTGCTCTTGTGACTTTAATCCTGGTAGCTGAAGTGTGCAGTCAAACCACTGACCTATGTCTACTCGAAAAACAGAGAACTTACAAAGGGCTCGATAAAAGTATTTCTGTTCGTAAATCCCTGAAGGTGCCAGTAGGTTTGGGTCCAGGTGCCAGCATATGGCTTGCCCTTGAGGACACAGGAAAAAGCAACCAGCTCTGATTTCCACACTGGAACTTTTCCTGCCCCAAGAGCAGCAGCGGGGGCAGAGGGAGGCTGAAGCTCCCTTGGGGCCAAGCTCCCCTGGGCTGAGCATCCTCATCAGATTCTATACCATCCCCACCACTGCTTCCAGAGCCAACACACGGCAAACCCCCTTGGTTGGGTTGGTGGCACTGATTTCCTCTGGTGTGTGAGAGGCAATGCCTGAAGTTTCACTTCTCAGCAGGCTGCTCAGTTCAGTGGTAATAACATGTTTGATGCAGAATGTAAAAATAGAAATGTATGGATGTGGTTATCCCTCCCTGAAAGCCCAGCCAGTGCTGGTTAGGGAATGGCTAAACACACAAGCTTACTCCCATCATACTTTCTAGAAGGTTTTTCATCGTCTTTAGCTGTACCTGTGCTGAAGGCTGAGGGCAGCCAAGTCTGAGACGCAGAGGTGAGAAAAAAATAAATCAAGGACTTTGTTTAAACAGGTTTTTCTGTTAAAGAGACCTTGTCAAATTGGAAATCTTACATCTGCATGGAAGTATTTTTAGCTACCATTGCTACAAGCCCTGCCTTAAGTCTCTGGAGCGAAAACCAAATCCCAGCAAACAAAGTAAAGCATAATCCCTCTCTTCCAATATGTTTACCTGGGTCAATCTCTCGTGTATAGCACATTGGCAGCACTTTTCTCTCAGGTGTATTTTCTTACACAAGTAAAAGGAAGAGATCAAAAAGCAAAAAACCCCACATGATAGTGAAAAAATGATTGGGGGGCTGATATAGCAGAAATTAAACAATTTTCCTTCTTTTAAACAGAGATTTGTGAGTCAAGTCAACATCAAAGAACTAATTTAGTACATTGTTGGTCAGAGTTTTAGATGTTCTTCACAAGAATCACTTGAGATGCCTCTTGGTCTTTTTTCCCATTCCAACAATGACATAATAAGCAAGGAAGGGGAAGCAAAGGAATTAAGCTGAATCTTGGTATTATGTTCAGATTCTATCCCAGCAAAAAATATAGTCAGTCTAATAGTATATACCAGGATGTGTATATATGATACAGACCTCTACTGACATACAATGTTTACTGACAGTTTCAACTAGAAATGCAAGCGACGAGGTAGTTTTTAAGGTGATGATGCTGACAGTGATGAGGCAGAAGCTCCTCAGCTGTTCTCTGGTGTACCTGTGCTTCCCCCTGAAAGAACCACTGGGAGCTGAGGATTGCATCCTGCTCATTGCATCTATTCCAGTGGAATTGCACCCAAAACAGCACATAACACAGGGACTGCAGTTTGAACTGGATAACAGCCTTCTTTTTCCAGCTCTGTGGCAAAGCAGGGCTGCTCCTGCTCCTGGCACCATGGCATGGCATCACCTGCTTGCTCAGCACCAGATCCTGCCCATTAGTCACATAAACAAGATGCTGCAGGCACTGACACATTCGTGTCACCGCTGATGAAAGGTGTTCCCCATGTGCCAGCAGCTCTCAGGGCAAGCCAATAGCACCCCTGTCGTGGTTTTACCCCAGCCAGCAAACAAGTACCATGTAGCTACACTCCCCCACCAATGGGATCAGGGAGAGAATCAGAAGGGTAAAAGTCAGAAAACTTACGGGTTGAGATAAAGAGTTTAATAGCAAAGGTAAAAGCTGTGCATGCAAACAAAGTAAAACAAGGAACTAATTCACTGCTTCCCATGGGCAGGCAGGTGTTCAGCCATTCCCAGGAGAGCAGGGAGATGTAACATGCAATGGTGACTTGGGAAGGCAAACAGCTCACTCCAAATGTTCCCACCCCCCCTCATCTTCTTCCCCCCGCTTTATATACTGAGCACAATGCCATATGGTCTGGAATATCCTTTTGGTCAGTTTGGGTCACCTGTTGTGGCTATGTTTCCTCCCAACCTCCCATGCATCTCCAACTTAGCATGGCAGTACAAAAAGCAGAGAAGGCCTTGGCTCTGTGTAAGCCCTGCTCAGCAATAATAAAAACATCTCAATATTATCATCACTGTGTGATCAGGCATCACACATCATTGTGTATTCAGCACAAGCCCAAAACAGCCCTATAATAGCTACTATGAAGAAAATTAATTTTACCTGAGCCCAAACCGGCACAACCTCGGTCACGGTCCTTCAAGCCCCTGAGCACACCACCACCTCTTTCCTGGAGGTTTGCACTCTTTCATGGGCTGGAAGTTCTTCTCCCGTGTGTGACAGAGCTTGGGCCCCTGTGCTCCTGTGGCATGCCATTGGCCATTTTATTTCCATGTGTGCTTGCAATCCAGAAAGACAATAGTAACCTGAATTGCATCAAAAGCAGCAGTGGCCAGCAGGTTGAGGGAGGTTATTCTCTCCCTGTCCCCCTACCTCACTCGTGTGAGACCTCACCTGGAGTACTGCATCCAGCTCTGGGGTCCTCACCACAGGAAAGGCATGGACCAGTTGGAACGAGTCCAGAGGAGGGCCACAAATATAATCACAGGACTAGAGTACCCGTGCTATGAAAACAGTCTGAAAGAGATGGGGTTGTTCAGCCTGGAGAAGAGAAGGTTCTGGGGATACCTTATTGCAGCATTCCAGTACCTAAAGGGAGACTACAAGATAGAGAGGGACTTTTTATAAGGGCATGTAGTGATAGGACAAAGTGGGAATGACTTCAAACTGAAAGACAGTAGGATTAGATTAGATACTGTGATGAAATTCTTTACTGTGAGGGTGATGAGGTACTGGAACAGGTTGCCCCAGAGAGATGGTGGATGTCCCATCCCTGGAAGTGTTCAAGGCAAGGTTGGATAGAGGCCTGACCAACCTGATCTAGCTGAATATGACAGGGGGGTTGGACTAGATGGTTTGTAAAGTCCCCTTCCAAATCAAACTATTTTCTGATTCTATGATTCGTGCATAACATCCCAGCCTGCACCAAACCCCAGTAGTTTGCAGGTCTAGGAGAAGTCAGACACACAGTCTAATGGTCCATATGTTCATCTCACAGCTGCCATCACTGGGCTCTCAGTGGTTTGAAGATAACAGACAGGACAAAAAAAAAGTTTTCAAAACTTTCTCCTCCTGTTTATACTGCCCGAAACAATGTTCTTCTCATGGAAACATGACATCCCCAGACTTCAGCAGTCAAAAGATTGACTTTATGCTGGGGACAAGAGGAGCAAAATAAGGAGGAAATCAAAGCAGTCTTCAATACAGGAGTCCAGAAGGAAGACAAGGGGACAGAGTGGGCAGCAGCTTGCTCAGGGATCTGCAGTCACTGTGAATGCCTCTCTGCCTGGTGCTGGCTCTGGCAGCACTCAGATGGGCAACAGAGGAACTATGACTGGCACTTTGGAGTAGGATAATTATAATCTGGGCTCTGCAAGTGTGGGTTAGCTCTCACTGAAATAAACTGCTCGAATCTACAATGAATATCAACATTGTAGGCACAAGGGGCAAGGCAGCAAATTGTAGTAGAATGAAATACCTACATTTAATTATGTCAAATTATATACAATTTGAGAGTTTTTCTGATGCATGCTATTTAAAGTTATGCCTAAGTGCACTTCCTTGTCTGAATAAAGCAGCTTTTGTTGCAAGATGTGGGCTTGCTTTGTAGTTTACAATTTATAGTGTTCACCACATTTTGTCACTTTCTTGTTTCTTGACTGAGATGTTTCTGAACATTTCAAATAGTGGGACACAGCTCAAGTGCCTCACTATATATAGCCTCTTAAAAACACATGAGCAGTGTTCTGCTGACTTTTTCCTCCAAGATACTCAAGTGTCTTTAGTATGCTCTTCACCAAAGTGTACATATAACACACTCATGCACGGACAGTAGTCATTGCTCCACCAGCCTAGAATCCATGCACTTCTACAACAGGTGGATGGGACCAACCCCCCAGATTTTCCTTGTAAATAATTTCTGATCAAACAAATCAGGGGTATATAAATAGCCTCAGACCGGCCCAACTGAGCTCCCTCTTGGGCTCCGCAGTTGAGCCTGCTTTGGGACACTGCCTCAGGAGCTGTATGCTGCACTCTCATCATGGTGGGGCTGGCAAATTACAAAGTAAGAAGCCTTCATCTTGAGGCAGAGGGACACCTAATCATTTCCAGTGTGGGCAGAGGAAACAACCGATCGGTGAAGCTGAAAGGGTTACCACCCACACAGTTCAATGGCCCTGGAAATAAAAGAAGGTTTATGTGCAAATAAGAGCCTGAAATATTCTTGTCTGACGGGCTCAGCCTGCAGGATTGTGCAGAGAGTGAGCTTACAGCCACAGGTCAGTAAGGATGCACAGCATGTCGACAGAGAGACTATAATTTTGTTCAGCCTCAGTAAGCACAACATTTAGCTGGTGGTGGTGACCCAGACCTGAACAACTTGTTCACATGCAAAGGCACATGGGAACATTTCTGATCTGGTGTTCCTGCCAGTGTGCAGCCTCAGCACCCTGCCTGAGCTGGAGGGTTGTCCTGAGAGGTGGTCGGTCCTGCACAAGCCCTGTAGTCACATCAACCAACTGGCATGGCCAGGGCCTGGTGATGAGGCAGCAAGTACTGATGTTCTCCAGGTGTGCAGGATACAGGACAATTAGTCATGACTTTATTTCTCAGTGTTGTGGTTTAACCCCAGCCAGCAACTAAGTACCATGCAGCCATTCACTCGCTCTTCCTCTTCATCTCCCCAGTGTGGAGGAGAATAGGGGAAAAAAATGTAAAGCTTCTAGGTTGAGCTAAGAACAGTTTAATAATTTAAGCATAATAAAATTACATTAAAAAATATTAATTTTAATAATTACAATAATAATAATAATAGTAATAGAAAGGACAGAGAGAGAGAGGGAGAAAACCCAAGAGAAACAAGTGATGCACAATACAGTTGCTCACCACCCTCTGACCAATGACCAGTCAATCCCCAAGCAGCAACCTCCCTCTCCTGGCCAACTGCCCCCCAGTTACACACTGGGCATGATGTTCTGTGGTATGGAACATCCCTTTGGCCAGTTCAGTTCACCTGTCCTGCCCTTGCTTTCCATCAGTTTCTCATGTGTCTCCTCATTAGCAGAGCATGAGAAACCGAAAAGTGCTTGACTTAGGGTAAGCACTACTGAGCAACAATTGAAACATCATTCTCATACTAAATTCAAAACACAGCAATGTACCAGCTCCTAGAAAGGAAATTAACTCTATCCCAGTCAAAACCAGCATCAGGTCTCTGTGTTCCCTGGCAGTGAAGGGGGAGCGTTCGCAGCCATAACTCACCTCATTGCAAGGGACTGCAGCGACACTTCCGTAGCAGATTTCTCAGCATAGCATCAGAATTAATGAGAAGCTTAAAGAGCTTCATAAATAAGTAATAAAAGAATAAATCTCACTTGAATTTAACTACTTCCCCTGGCTCAAAAACAAGAAAATAAATCCTAAGAACTGGCTTAGAAAATGGTCCCATATTTTGTACCTAAGTTGCAGGATCTCAAGGTTTCATCTATGGATATGGACAGATATCACCAGCATAGTGGAAGGAATTGAATGAGCCCTAAGGATTGCCTGTCTTTAAAAATAAAATTAATTAAACTCATTGGGAAAAATACTTTAAACTTCAGTCTCAGGGAGCCAGATTCATTCAAGAGCAGCCTCCCTCATTTCAGTGTGTATATGGACACAGAAACTACAAGTAGCAGTTTGCTTTTGCAGCTATACTCCACTGGGATAATTTTAACCATATTAATAACTTGAACGTCAGGCTGGATGCAGGCAATTCCTGTGCTGCCACAAAACAGCTATGCAAGAGCACAGGTAGATGAAGCTGAGGAGAGTGAGTTGGTGTAGAAACCCAGACAAATTTGCACAGAGCCTCACTTAAAGCACAGCTCTATGGTAGCTGAAGGTTCAGTTAGTGATGCTGACAGCAAAATGCTTAGCAATTTCACTGCTCGTAACACAAGATGAATCACATATTCTTCGTTCTTTGGTGAAAGTTAATAAGTGCCATCTCCCAAAGGCTCATGCTCTGTATGTGACAACACCCCTATCATTGCCTGAGTAGGTGTTTCAGCCTCTTGAGGGCCCTGAGCAATGAACAGCTGTAAGTCACCAAAACTGCCTCCACCCGGGGGAAATGGAACAAGAATGGATGGCAGGGGGTGAGACACAATGGCTGCAGGCACCTCAGGTAGGTAACAGATGCACAGACTGTGATGTCCAGGCTGGCTCCCTCTCCCAAGGGGCCAGGGCTGGGATCGGCAGCACAGCAGGAAGCCTGGGGCAGCTGGGATCACTGGTTGAGGACAGGCACAATGAAATCCTAATGTCCACCTCACACCTCCCTCTCACTCTTCCATCACCCATCAGCAGCAGCTGCCACTGGTGTGGTACTACTCCACCACCTCCCCTGGCTCAGGCCCTCCTGCCTGGGGTTAGCAAAGTCTCCCTACACCCGGGAAAGCTGTGGGTTGGTTGTGGCACAGAGTCAAGCCAGGAAGGAAAGATCGAAGGAGAAGGCCAAGACTTCAGACCACCTCTGCTCGGCAAGGATGTTCAACGCCCACTTGCCTCTTTTTCAGTCACCTCTAACTAAAGTGTAACAAAAACCAAATGAGGAACAGCTCAATAACCTATACTTCGGTTTTACTATAAGCAAGTGTGACAAAAATCACTTCAAAAATTTAAAACTGTTGCAACTGAAGGAGTAGCTAGGTTGTTGGCAAAAAGGGAGGGGGAAAACTTTACTGAAGAGATGGGTGGTGGGAGTGATGGAAAAATCATTTGAGAGGAATAAGTTACGATTACTCTTAACTTTGCCTTTTATCCTTTTTGTTGTCCATGTATTCACATTTGAATGCCAGCCTGCTCTCACTTTCCTTCCCAAGCCAAATTCTGTTTTGTGAATGAAAAACAAGACTAGTAGGTTACAACATGAGATGCCATGAAACTATTAGAGCTGCAGTTGAACAAGGCTGCACTTTGTTCCTCCTCTGCCTCACTGCTCCCTCTCTCTCGGCGTCTGAAAATCCCTGAGGCCAAGCCAGTAGGCATTAGAACATTGTAGTCACTGCAAACACAATCTTCCTGGGGTTTATGGATAAATAATTACCAAAAAAACACTCTAATATGTAACACACACCTCTAAAGTGCCTTCTGCGTTTACTTGAGGCATTGCTCTGCAGTAGTAGAGCAAAGTCTACAGTACTACATTGCAGCCATGGGTCCTGCTGGAGGCACCTTCCCTGCATCTGCTGCACAAACTATCCCAAAATTTTAAACCTATCTAGGTTTTCCCATTCCTGCAAACCCATGGATTAGAAAATAAAGAGTGTGAGTTGCATGTGGAAAGCTGCAGTGCTGCACCACAAATGCATGCAGGCTTGGAATCACACGGTGGCTGTTGGGTCCTGGGTTGTCACTGAAGAACAGTCATTCTCTAATATCTCCTCTATGCAACCACCACTGAGACCCACTGTTTGGATGTGCTGCTCTAGGCATAGCCAGACCCCATCCTTTGGCTTGCAGGCATAAGTGGTCCTGCTGCCACAGCTCAACTAGAGCCAGGGTTCTGTAAGCTCTCCTGCTCTCGCCCCTGGCCAAACCAGAGGTACTTGGGATCCTGGCATCGCTCCACACACCCCCAGTGTCCTCTACCAGCCAGACTCTTGTCAAGGGCTGCCTCAAGGCCCTCAGCACAGCTGAAACCGGCAGAGCAGCAGGGGAAGCTTTACACCCTGTGCAGCATATTGCAGAGATCTGAGAAGCCAAGCAAACCACATTTGGACGCGGGTGCCTCTCGCTGGCCTGCAGGTACATGGATGGAGGTGTCAGTACAGACTGCACTCCCTGCCCACCCCTCACCAGCCACTGGAGCAGCCCTGTATCTCCACCAACTCCCTTGCTCTCCAGGTTCCCCCCTGGGAATGACAGGACAAGTCTAGGCCACCATGAGCAGCCCAAATTCATAATGGGAACTAACCAGAGAGGCTTTGCCTGGAGAGGGAACAACTGTGCTAGTTTGCACTGCTTCATCACCCAGGCTAAGTGGGCGGGGGGGCAGCAAAGGCTGTCACTATATATAATCTATATATTAGCAGCACTGTTTTCAGCACAAATCCAAAACACAGCCCCATACAAGCCACTGTGAAGAAAGTTAACGCTACCCCAGCAAAAACCAGCACAGATGGAAAGACTGGAAAGAAACCATCTGCCTGAAGCCCAGGTCACTTACCTCAGAACTGCCCAAGATCGCTCAGGGCTGGAACTAACAGGCGTGGCAGCGCTCATAAACAGTGCAAGAAGAGTGCAACCACAGGCATCATAAATTCAGACAATTTTTGTTTTCAGCGAGTACTCAACTGCAAGCAGAGTGCAAGTAAACAGGAATGATTTAATTATCATATAAAAGTAATTAATTACACACAAGAATCAACAGGGGGGCCTTCTCAAACGCTGGTGACACATTACTGTCAGTTGTAGAACAGTTAGCCACAGACCTACATGAGCAAGACCAGACCCTAGTTTCTACTCTTAAAGTAGCATCATTATTTTGGCAGACAAACATAGGCTTTAAAAACATCACCAAAGACCATAGAGCACTTTCAAAGCAAGTAACATAAAACCAAAGCTGGGGTTGCTTCAGTGTTGCACTTGTAATATGGAAATAGGCTAATGATCAAACTAATCAGTGTCATTCATCAGGAGGTTTAGTTCTTCCTGCTAGAGGGTTGGGGACAACTAACGTGATGTTAAGTATGGATGAAGCCAGTGCTGCTTGTAGCAGCTGAACTGAGGGACAGACAGATCATCTTCTCCCAGCTTCTTGCACCACTTAGTGCATGGCCCCAGCATCTACATAACACTTCATGTGCTTATTCTCTGCTCCTTTTCCCTTCTGTCAAAAGCATGAAATAGGTAATTTCATCTGAAGCTAAGTATCTAATGTCCACATGTGCACTGTGATCCCATGACAGCTACAGCCACTGGAGAATTCAATCCTGTTGCCCACACATTTAGCAATGATGCCCAGATGCCCAAGATAACTTAGGGCATCATGAAAGATGTACCTGACTGGTAGGTATGACTGAGGACTGATGGGAGACCTGAACCTTTCCTGACGAGCAGTCAAAGGCCAGGCAGGACACCTTACAGGATCTAATGTGGCACCGTGCATTGACAACTAAGGTAGTCAGTTCAGCCTGTAGAATGAGTCAAATTACCCTAAAGGAACTTGGTACCAGCTCAACTGCTCTGTTCAGCCATACACACACATAGCTCAATGCTTAAATTTTAGGTGGGCTTAATCCTGAGCTGAATCCCACACACAGCCTGCAGGAAGCAAGTGGTCTGTAGTTCCTTCATCTCCCATTAACTCACCACTGTTGCTCATGGCTTAGCTGAAATTGAAGCAGGTCCTGTTCACGTTATCTTCAGATATTCATCAGAAACCTTGTGAGTTATGGTAACCAATGCCAGCCAGGGGACATTTATGACTGGGGTTTTGCTCTAAGTTATTCACCTCAAGGAACTAAAAGCCCAGTTCAGCATCAGCCTATCACCCAGGAGACAATACTGTCTTTCACACACAACGTCATGTATCCCACCTCATATACTTACTGGGGATTTGAGCAATTTATTTTGAAAATCAAGGAATGCACCAATCTCAGTGCTGGCATTTTATGCAAGCTCACAGAAAAATAGTCAGACATCAGCTATCCAAGCTCCAGAAAACAAAGGGCTCCATTTAGATGCCTGAATGCCAGCATCTAGTGCCATTTGAGATGCCCTAAGGCACCCAAGATACACATGGGGTTGGCAGATATCACATAGGACTTATGGAAGCAGAAGCTGGAGCCATGGAGCCTATGCAGGATACCCCAGGGTGTCTTAAATGGTACTTGATGCCAAAGTATAAGCAACCAAATTAAGTTTTAAAAATCCTGTTTATACTGAAGTCAGCCGTATGTCTCCCATATCTAACAAACATGTATCTTGCAGAGCAGCTAAGCAGCAAAAGAGCTACAAAGGAATTGCATCCTTATTTTGGGTCTGCTGAAATCTGGCAGAGCTTACAGACTGTGTCAGCTTATTTTGTTATGAACATATAATGCTCACTGAACCCCATGAGCTGCTGTGATAACAATCTCTGCCAGCTTGCTGAATGGATTCCTTTCAGTTGCTGCCTCTGAAGTTATGTGGCTAGAACAGAGCTTCTGCAGTATACCAGTGCAACAGAAACATCGGTTTTTAGCTTCGGGAGCAAGAAAGCTGTCAGAAAAGATTAATGGCTCAGAATTGATTATCAGACTGTAGGAGCAGAAGGTCATTGTGTCAAGACTCCTGGCTACTGCAGTGAGAATGTACTGCTGACTAATCCTCTTATAAACACGTGCACTGCCACGAGGAGGAATACCTCTAATGATTTAAATCCAATTTGTATTAATCGGTGCACTGTTTATTACAGTGCAGTTGTCATGGCACTACAGTCTTAACAGAGCTAGATGACAGCAGAGGAGTATACAAGTCTTTCATCTGCAGTTAATAAATCTGGGGTCCCATGAAGGCTGTGTATCTCTTTTAAAGAATCACAGAACAATTTACATTTGAAAAGGCCTCAAAGAGACCAAACATTATCCCAGCATTGCGAAGTCCACCACTAAACCATGTCCCTACTGTCACATCTACACATCTTTTAAATACCTCCAGTGACAGTGTCTCTGCCAACTTCCCTAGGCAGCCTGTTCATGCTTGACAATGCTTTTGGTGAAGGTCTCAGAACCCAGCACTAAACTAGCTACCATAAGTATTTCCAGCAATTAGTCTTACATGAGCATGGTTAATAATTTTCTGGACTATCAGCAAGGAGCAGTGACATGATTTTTCCCTGAGGAGTTACTTAGAGTGAAACAACCAATAGCCAGGTTAAATTTGAGAATATTCCACCACACATTCTTTGCAAAATCTAATTCATCTAATTAAAAGACCTGAGTGGTGAAAAACCAGAAAATATGATTTGTCTTTGGATTTTATTATTAAGGAACTTAATGAAAATTTGTATGTACTAGTATACACCTTCCTGTCCAATTTAGAACTGTAAGTCATTTTTCCATAACACGCAGTTTAAACAGCCTCCATCCTTGAGCACAGGTTATGTGAGTGCATACTGCCATCTAGGCAGGATTTTGGGAGCAGCACCTATTTCTACAACATTATCCACCTCTGCCTAGGAAAAATATTCTATTATCCAAAACAGAGGAGAAAGGAACGGTTTTTTCATACTATTAAAACCAACCCATCGCCAGTCACCAAAAATACAAAACCTGTCCCTCAACCACACTGTCACAGTCCACATTACGAGCAAATATTTTCTACGTGTTTATTAAGAAATATATTATTCCATATTTCAATACAGGTAAATTGAACTTAAGCTTTGCATTAAATTAGAAATTGCTTTTATCTATGAAAACTGCAAATACAAAGTATATTGTATTAAGGTTATTAATTACCAAATACATTTTACTATGGCAGTAATATAATTGCATCTATTTTATATGCTTTGAAATACAGTAACAGTATGTTTTTAGAAGACAGTTACTAAAATATCTATTGATGTTCTACAAAGACAGAAATAATTTTTAAAACCATTTTACTTCATACAACCAAAATAACTTCCATCCAGCAGGAAAAAAATATAAATATATATAATGCATCTATTTTATTTAAAACAATAAACAAGTTCTATACATGGCATTTACAGGAGACTTAGAAAACTTCACTAACAATCTCATTTTGATTGGAGACATTAACAACTAGCTTCACTGTCAGTTGTGCGATTCTTCAGGGAATGCACAAACTACGAATGCAGAATATTGCACAAAATGGTAGTAAGACCCAAAAAGATTATCATTTAGCACTTTCCATAGATACAAGTCCTTTGAACATGACTTTTTGAATAGAGTTCTGCTGAGGGCAAGCATTGCCACATATTACAAAAAATTAAGTACGCCACAGGGATTGCTCTTGAGGTTTGGGAGAGTGAGACAAGAGTTGCCGAGGAGCTCTGAGACACGCCACTGAGATGTTGGCATGTGCACCTTGGCATCCACTGAGGACAGATTTCCCTTGGATGTCAGTGGATCTGCTCAATTAACAACCTCCCATGTGATCAAAATGGGTGATAGAAGGGCATGGGATGAAAATCCACAGTGAAGTTATCCCCCTCAGCTTCCTCTCTGGCATGTTTCAGCTGACACCTTGAGGATTGTCCTGAGCAGCTTTGTGTAAAAAGGTATTCTTCTTTCTCCCTGAAAATATCCATGTATAATCATGGAAATGTGATTATCTGGCTACTGGCATACATCTCCCCAACCCCTTTGCTCATGCAGCATGACACTGGTTTGTGCAGAGAGCAAAGCAACCAAAAAATTGGGAAGTGCTTTTTGCACAACTGCTTAGTAGCAGACACATCACATATCTAGAGGAAAAAAAATTAAACAAAGATATTGCAGAAATAATGTACCAATTAAGCCTCTCACCTATAGCAACAAAGCAAAAAACTCCTGCTTCCCTTTTCAAGAAAAATAGAGTTTCCCCTTGCAGAAAGGAAAATTAAGTATTACAGACTATTATGCATGAAGCCACTCAACTGAAAGACAGCTAATGCCAGTAGTTAAGCAGGTCTCCACCACACAATTTGGTCTGGCTGTCTAAGATTTATTTTGCTGAAAATACAGTCACATTCAAATCACTTCTTTGGGTTTTTCCAAAACAATAGCAAAACTAAGAGACAACATGAGCATATTATGCTTTATTGAATAAAATTCTGCTTCTAATATTTACACAGTGAAGTCTAGAGATGTAACCTAGTGAAGCATGGTTATGTGTAACATACATATGACATCTGGAATATCTTTAAATACATCTGAAACTACTTATTACAGCAATCACCTGCCCATCACTGATTTCAAAATTAAGGAAAATTTGAAGTTTCTGAAGAGTAGCCAAGATGAATATTAAGGATAGCCGAGTTAAAAGAAAACAGTCTGCTATGTAAATTCCAAACCCGAAAGATCTGAATAAAGTGTCAAGAGTTTTGAAGGCAGCTTCTGTATATCCCTGTTGTTCTCATCTCTGCAGAAAAAGATGACAAAACAAATTATAAATCTAAGGCTGAAAGTAATATCCACACCTTAAACACACGGTGCCCTCCACGGTAATCTTACTTATTAAATTCATAATGTCTTAACGTCAAGGTTGTGAACTACAACAAAATACTTACTCATTTTTTATTAAATACTATTTAATTCTATACTATTTAGTTACTATTTTTACAGGTGCCAAGGTAGATCCACAGAAATTAGAAATGCTGTGACCGATGTCTAGTGTCAACACAACATTAATTATTGCCATGTATGCAAAAATTTTATGAAGTGTCTTCCATACCACTCTAGAATGTTAAGCAAAGTGTTATGTGTTTTTTCTGGAGCTCTACTAGATATACTATCATTCTACTATTACAATGAAGAGGGGTCTTGTAAAAAATTATAGTCAATACCTTTCCTGTTTATAGGGTTGTTTTTTTAAGATAATTTCCTTATTGATCTTGCATAAATTCTCAGCAAGGTTTGAATGCAAGTAACAGACTTGCAACAGCCATACTAAAAGACTAACATATAGCTCTAGTAGACTGTTATCTTATATTTGGACTACTCACTAGTTGTAAATAAGACATGATTCATTGGCTATTTGCATGATTTTTGTCATCCAGCAGGAAAAGATTATAAACCAGAAATGCTGTGTCCTACTCAAGCCTCTGCAGACAGCCTGGGTTACAGACAGCGCATTATTAGGCGGGCATTCTAGCCTGCCACATTTGCAATTTCTGTGTTGAAAAAAAGCTGGTTGTTAGTCTCAGGTTAAAAAGATCTTGCACAGTCTCTCATACCTTACTTACCAAACAGGGAGAGGAATTATAGTTTTCCGATACCTCAAGTTAACCCGAATAAAGTCCTGACGAATAGCCAGGAGTACAAGGAAGATACAATTATGAACCAAAGCACCTACCAAGTCCCTTCCTGTTTCCCAGCACAACTGACTTCAAATACATGGTTGGAAAGAAAACTACATTTAAATCAACGACCTGACATCCCCTAACATCACCTAACCTTTAAGCACCAAGATTAAACTTTCCCTAAAACAGTTCCATAATGAAGTTCAGTGTGATAGCTTTGCATTTTAAGAGACTATATTTGTAACAGTAATTACGTCTCTCCATAAACACACACACCATCATGGAGGTAAACTATAACCTGCCAAGCAATAGCTTTAAAATTCAGAATTTGACAAGAAAACAAAATATGCAAATGTGGTAGTAAAAGCTGCAAAAGATAACAGAAAAGCACTTAGCTATCTGCCATTTCTAAGCTACAGTCACCCCTCAACAAATTTGTGTATCATAAGAGTATATTTCATAAAATTTGTGGTTATTTTCTTCCATTTCTTCTTTTAGGGTTTTTCCTCTCCCTCAAATGAACAGCTAGACACCATCCCATTTACACAGGAAATGTATATCCATCTTAATCTCACTGCTTCTTTTACCTTTATCTGTTTTCCAACTACAGAGAGTTATCTGGAACACAGTTGTCTACCTGGAAGTTATTTCTCTTATAGCTAACATAGCTACAAAATTTAATAACTAAGAAGCTGCTGAAAGATAGAGACTTTGTTCTTGCCTGTCTCATCAGTAAGGTATACAGGATGAATTGACAAATGCTGCCTTTAAGCAGGAAATCCATCTGTGCTGTCAATCTCAAGATAAGCAACTATCCATGTGTGAGATGCTGTCAACACAGGTTGAATAAAACCAAATGTACATTAAGATAATAAGGGTAACTTTAGAAATCATTAACTGCAGCATCCAGCTTGAAACCTTGCATTAGCCTCAGACAAGAAGCAGTAAATTAATTCAGGTGTCTGAGAAGATCCTTTCTGGGTTGAGGTACATCTGTGTACACAGATGAATACATTTCAGGAAGAATTTTGTTTGTTAAGATGTAGATCTCTTCTTTGTAAAGCGAGAAATTCTTACTTGGTGAGTAAGGGTAGAAAGACTTTGATACACCAATACCTTAAAAGCATAAGTAAAATAAAGTTTGGAATTGGCATGTCAATGCTTTAATATAAAAACTGTTTATAAAAACTGTTTCTGGGTCTAAAGACACCTTTCAAACAATGGTAGAACATGAAATATTATAAATTAAACTTGGTGCTATCCAGTAACAAGAGGAGGGAATCATATCACTGCAGATTTCATTAAATGACATTTCAGGTAGCTTCTCACTCAAAATACAGAGACTTCAGGACATGTTAGAAAGGACAATCTGACATATTCCATTGATATATTTGACAATTACCACTTGTGTCTTTTTTCCCACAGCCTACCTTAAAGCCATAGATGAAGCAATTCTTAGTAAGCTGTCAATTAAGAGAGAAAAGAGGAAGGCAGTCAGCCACACCACCAGGTTGCATCTAACAGAAATGACTTGAAGGCCAAGCAACACCTTAGTGAGCTGTGTCGGTTTTGGTTATGATAGAGTCCATTTTCTTCACAGCTGTGTTTCGGATTTGTGCTGGAAACAGTGTTGATTTCGTTATTGGTGAGCAGTGCTTGCACAGCATCAAGGCCTTTTCTGCTCCTCACCCCACATCACCAGCAAGGAAGGGCGGGGAGTGCATAAGGAGTTGAGAAGAGACACAGCTGGGATAGCTAATCCCAGCCGACAAAGGGATATTCCATGCCATATGGCATCATGCTCAGCATATAAAGCCGGGGGGAAGAGGAAGGGGGGGACATTTGGAGTGATGGCATTTGTCTTCCCAAGTCACTGTTATGCATGATGAGCCCCTGCTTTCCTGGGGATGGCTGAAGACCTGCCTGCTCACAGGAAATGGTGAATAAATTCCTTGTTTTGCTTTGCTTGCATGCACAGCATTTGCTTTCCTTATTAAATTTTATCTCAACCCATGAGTTTTTTCACTTTTCCAATTCTCTCCCTCATCCCACTAGAGGGAAATGAGAGAGTGGCCGTGTAGGGCTAAGTTGCCAGCTGGGGTTAAACTATGACACCAGCTTGACCATGTCTGTAACTCAGAAGCCAACCCTACACCCCTCTTCACCACAGGGAACTGCCAGCTCCTCTGTTTTTCCAGCAGTAGGACAAGAAGGGGCACAACTTCTCTAACATCCAGAAGACTGACTATGCTCAAATCCACACAAACTGTAACACCGTTACTTAGAAATGCTCTCCCTACAGATGAGGTGGTTTGGAACACATAAACTTCATCACTCCGTATCAATGACATGTAATATCACTCATAAATGTTACCATGAGTACAAAAAGAAGTAAATGTAAAGCAATCCTTCAATTTCTCAGAAACAGAAATGTACTGCCTTATAGGTAAACTGTGGAGTCAATAGCAGCATGGAGATCTACTGCAACTACTGTGCTAAGCACATAAAGCCAATGTGTAGCACACAAAAAAATAAAGGAATACTCCTTGCAAAAAGGCACATTAAGGTTCCCTTGTAGAAAAAACTTTGAGCAGCTCATTCTGTGACACTGATATCTAGTCATACCAATCAAAAGATGTGGTGCTATGGGCCCCAACATCTAGATGTTTTGTTAGACAAACCAGAAAGCAGAATTTTCTGTGTCTTTACACTCTTTTCCAGACAACGTCTAATAAACCTGCTTCTTGATATGCTAAATCCATATTTTCAGCTGGCCAATAACCTCCTCCGATATTTGTGTGTGGTCCAGCCCACAAGAGAAATGTAAGTAGGAATGCAGATGGCTTTTCCACTATCTAGACCAGTTTTAGTGTGGAATTCCAGTGTGGAAACTGGATTGTATGCAAATTCAATGCAATCTCAGAATCCACTTTTTTCTCCTCATAACTCCCTCCCTTCAGCAACCTATGGAGGAACAGGGGGTTAGCTAAGTCTCTGAACCACCAAATGTCTTCAGTTAGTTTCCCTTTTCTTACAGAGGTAAGAATATTTGGTCCTTTGGTTTCCTTTGAAAAGGAACAGATCAGAGGCTACCTAGCACAACCAGTAACTCGCCTCAAGGAGTGGATACAACCAACCCATTCTCTTTAGGAAAGCCTCCTTGCCTTTGTTACAGAGGTGCCAAACAAAAAAGAAATAAGAGAGCACTGACTACATAATCTACAAAAAAGATCACAGATCAGAAAAGAGCTTTTGTTTAATTCTAAGGAAATAGGGGGGGCATTAGGCACTGCTCAAAAAGAGGTGATTGTCCAGCTCTACTCTGTGCTGATGCATCCTCACCTTAAATATTGTGTGCAGTTTTGGGTGCCACAATATAAAAAAGACATTACGCTATGAAAGAGCATCCAAAGGAGGGCAACAAAGATGGTGAAGGGCCTTGAGAGGAAGCCGTATGAGGAGCTGCTGAGGTCACTTGGTCTGTTCAACCTGGAAAAGAGGAGACTGAGGGGAGACCTCATTGCAGTCTACAACTTCCTCATGAGGGGAAGTGGAGGGGCAGGCACTGATCTCTTCTCTGTGGTGACCAGTGACAGGACCCAAGGAAACAGCATGAAGCTGAGTCAGGGTAGGTTTAGGTTGGATATCAGGAAAAAGTTTTTCTCCCTGAAGGTGGTTGGGCACTTCCCCAGGGAAGTGGTCACAGCACCAAGCCTGACAGAGTTCAAGAAGTGTTCGGCCAACGCTTTCAGGCACATGGTGTGATTCATGGGGTGTCCTGTGCAGGGCCAGGAGTTGGACTCAATGATACTAATTGGTCCCTTCCAACTCAGCATATTCTATGATTCTATGAAATGCTCTTATACGTCAGTAACAGCTGATTTTTGAGAAAAGTGGAACTATAGTATTTTTTGGAGACACTGCCTCACTGGTATTGTTCCCATTTCTCATATAGTCATTCCACTACCACCTACTGAGGGAAACAAACAGGGTGGAATGTAAAAACATCTCCTGAAAGTAACTATAAAGGATATTAACATTATGGTATTGACAACCTTCTATCCCCAGCCCTAAATTTAATTCACAGTTTAATGTACAGGTAAAATGGACAGAAGATGGTACCCCTAAAATAGGGTCCACCTTGGCCCTCCCATCTTTGGTGTCAATAGCTTAAAATCCCCTGCCTGCCCACTACAGATTCTTATTCCAAAGAAAAACAGGTCAGTTGTTTTCTTCTTTTCTTTTTAGTTCAGATGTACAAGATCCATCAAGACTGTATCTCAAAAACTAGGCTAGTTGGTTCAATTAAAGGAAGTAGAGAACACATTGTATTGACATATTTTCTACAATGTTAAACTTTGGTCAGTAAACACCAGAAGTTTTGGTGCACAACACTAAGTCCTGGTTGGGCACTGAACAGTCAAATGCTACTTAATATGATATTACAATGAAACAGACAAAAGATGTTACAGACTGTGATTAACAGACATGTCATAGAAATATATATTACGCCACAGTCCTGGTACTCTGCAAACAAATCTTCAGGCATGATCAAATTACCTAAAAGATTATAAAGAAAAATTATTTTTAGATTAAATACTGAATATTAGTCTTATAATTGTACTTGAGCAGAACTGTAAGATGCTACAGATACTTCATGTCTTTTCGATGGTCTGTGTATGTTTGCAATGCAGAGCCAATATTCAGGGAAAATTGGGCATTATTAGTACCTTGCAGGATTACAGGCCACCCTGAAGAGTAAAAAATTATAAAATTTAACACAATGGTTTGCCTATAAAGTAACTCTCAGTATTCTAACAGAGATGAAAATATATTCTCCCCGTTAGTATTCCTTTCACCTTTCACTTCGCATTTTTTTTCACTTCTCAGGATTCAAGACATTTAATTTTGAGATTGATTAAGCAAGTAATTAATTTTAAACACTGACTTCAATGGCAGCACCTAAAAATATTCAGACACCTTTAAGACTGAAGGCCCAAAGCCATAAGAGGCAATTCTTATTATAAATAAATAAATAAAAGTGTAGCACTACAGCCCCAAACCTTGCAGTTATTCTGTCTGTTACCTTCCAGGTAAGTTGTCAGTTATAAGATGTTATTTCTCACCTGTACTCCTGCTCAGTAGTTAATCATCTTTTGAAGAGCATCATAGCATTTCCATTTGTCTGGGATGTAGAAAGGCTCAAAGATGTGAGGGAAGGGAGTGTCATAGCCACATACTCTTGCAATAGGAGCTTCTAAATTCAAAAAGCATTCCTCCTGTTAACAGAAATACAGAATAAATGTTAGTGAGGCCATTATTTTCAGGAGTCTTGCTTCACAAATTGAGGTCAAATGAACTCTGCCAGACTGACAGTCCTGGAAACTCCAACCTTCTATTTATATCACTGAATAAGTAGTCGAGACCAGAATAGTGCTTCCTTTTGCACAAAAGGTCCATATTAAAATAACAACTTGTATTAATGTTATTTTCATTTTCTACATGTGTGCTGCATTAAATCATAGGCAGGTTATATTTAGTACATCTGCTATACATCCAGACACCTGCTGCCAAGAAACAAATATTTTAGGAACAAAGGAGTAAGAGTCTCTTTCCTATGTCACTTTTAAACATATAGAAAAATTACATGATCTAAGAGTGTGTCTTATTTGTTTGATACATGAACATCATATTCAAACTTCTTTGAACTCTAAGATCATTAAGACTCTGTCTAAGCAATAAGAAGTTATGGAAATTATGAATTTGAACTCCAGTGGATTCGCATATCACCAATCTTTGAGTCACACACATGCTCTACACAAAACCCCACAGCCTGTGTTCTACTTGGAGATCAGATTTGATAACAACTGCAAGAGTTTCATTATTTGATCTAGTAGGGTACAAAATATTACAGATACACCATAGTAATCTGAAAGTAACCTATAACATTATCAGCCTTAATAACCAAATAAATAGTGGAGTTTCAATCTTATTACTCGCAAGTACCAGAGTGATGGCATGGACCACAATAATGTGCAAGAAGCAGATGTAGAAATAACTTTGCCAGATCAAACTGATGTTGACGCTAATTATCAACTCCCATTCTCCTAATATCTTTAGTATATGTATTTGCTTTCCGAAGCAGACAAACCAAGAGACAAAATACATCTCGTCCTGGCCCCTACTTTATGGACTGCAGCAACTGAGACGTCCTGGCCAACTTCCCCTGTACTTGGCTCAGTAAAATGGAAGATGAAGTATTATCTACTGGTCTTTTCCACCAGTCCACAAGGAAAACAGTTAAAGAGCTATGCTTTTCTACAGAAAAGAGTTAAGTGTTTTCTCAGACTGATGAACTGTTTTGAACGCACGTTGCCTTGCAGTCCATAGCAGTCCAACTCTACTTACTGTACTTTCTACACATCACGATATTTGGCAGTATAGGAGGTATTCATAACACACTAAGATTGTAAACTTTCACTACAGCTACCACTTTGGTACATTGTGAAGTGGATATTTCTGAAGGACAGATGGAAATAAAAAAGCCCAAGAAGTTGTGTGATTGCATACAGTGTCATTACATTTATTAGTGAACTAATTCACCTAAAAAACTTCAGAGTCTGAGTAGATCTGAGGTAAAAATATATGCAAACACAAATATTTTTGAGCTCCATTTTCAGGCACTCTTTTCTTTGTAAAATGAAAGATTCACATTAGTACAAAATGCTGTGAAGTAGAGAGTATTAAATCTACCTGTGCACGAGGTAAATCATGATGTCCTACTCTAACCTGCTGGCAAGGGTATTTTTGATACTAAGCAGTCCTTGATTCCCATGCTGCAACTGACCAATAAGACAAGGCAATAGCTTTTGGACCATCCCAAAACTGACTGCCCAGACCATCAGTCAAGTTGCATTACCACAAAACATTCAAGTGTATTCTAGACCCACAGCTTCCCAGTCCTGCATTGCTGTTTCCAAGTACCCGACACAGACCACTGCCTAGGAGAGATTTCTGATTTACGTTGTAACCAGCTCAGTCCATCCCAGATGAAGGCTGGAGAGAAAGTTCATTAGTTTCACTGAAAATATTAAGTGCAATACTCACAGTATATTACTACCATCTTTTTTAAAATACAACTAATAAGTTAATAAACCTTATCAGTTCATGGGGGTTTGATTTACCTCTGGAACCAGTTCTAATTTATGGGACAATATATTCACTGGTGTCCTTTAAATCTAAATCAAACAAAGCTTTTTCACAATGCTACAGAATATGAAACTGCCTGTTTGATGGTATTAACTTAACAACTGTAATTTGAGTAAATTACATTCTTCATTACACGCCATCATGCTTTGAAAAATCATAGTGTTAGCAAGATATATATCTTGATATAGAAAAAAATTATATAATCTATGGACATATTTCTAACTAATCTTCCTTTTTGCACTGAAAAAGCACTTAAAGTCAAGTGATCAGCCCACCAAACAGACAAGAGTCCACTTCGTCCCAAATATGATACTTCCCCATCTGCTGTTCATACTGCTGTGCCAGATTTTTTGCATCTGTGCAGCCACATTGTAGAGAAACTTGACAGAGAATATTATATAGAACTCCCAGCTCTTTTTAAGACTAATTAGCAGATCTCCACTGTACAAGCCTACTAGAACAGGCCTATCACAGTATTTAAAAGTGATAGAATGTCAAAATTTTAAAATAAGTAGATTTACTCCATATTACTTGGGCTTATAAGGGCTGGTATTAGCCCAAAGCACTCTTGCACAAGAGAGGAATGGAAACTTACAGCCTTCACTAAGTCCCTACATATTTCAGAGAGACTGTTTAAACAATCTGACATCTTTCAAGGAAAGACCTTAGAAAAAAACTTTAAAATTAAATGGTTTTGGAAGCAAAGTAGTAGGCATGGGATTTCTGATTCAGAGTAAAATGGTTTAAGCTCAGTTTTGAAAATCACTATGAAAATCACTATATTCAGTAAGATATCCATAACTTCCAAAATTCAACTGAAGTAAAAAAATATTGTTAGAAAACTAAATGCTTACAAGGCAACAGATACAGTTATTAGTCTAATAAATCTAAATTTTCTTAATAAAAACAGATTAGACAAAACATTAAATTGCTGTTCTTCTTGCTCTGCTTCCTAAGTGCAGAGGCCAAAATCTAGCCTCAGTTATTCAATACGACCTTTGCCAGTTACCTTCATTTGCCTGATTTTCACTCAAAACTTCCTGGAAAATACATTATTATATTCTATAAAGGCATTTTAATTGGTCACACTATTTCCTCTCAACATTTGATGTTTAATACACACTTAGGAAGACCTTTCAAAACAACTTAAGTGCACAAGTCCCACTAAAAATCTCTTCTTAAAAGTCATAGCAATCACTCAGATGTATCCCACACACCACTTCAAAACAATCTCATGCCTTGATTTTTAGAATAGATGCTAAAAGCAAGGACTTGATGGATGTTGCATGTTCGTATGTGAAATGGATCCTCCAGTACTGGGTACACTCCCTGTATTTCCCCAAATCATAATATTGTAAGTATGCTAATATAGAAAGCTCTACTCAAGCCTTTTTTAGCTTTATTTAAGTACATCTTTTCCTCTTATCAGAGATTCAGGTACTCATTGCTAAATCAGGGTTCCGAGTGTAAAACTCACGACTGAGAACTGCAGACATTTATAGAGATATAAATTCGTACAAAAAGGCTAAAGTACGAAAAACAAATCCACTATTGGGCCTTACTGGAAGAAAACATTACTCATCCTTCTGCAATGTACAGAAAAACAAAGCAATCCAGTACACAGTCTAGATGCTTTTAGGCATATGGCCAATAAGAAAATAGTTAAAGAGTTTCTTGCTCCAGACCGTCCTTCCTCTGAAGGGAATTTCTAGCATTCCACAGTCATACTAAACAAATCTTCAAATGCAAACACTTTGGTAAGTAAGTACTGGTAAATGAGACTATTAATGCATACCTAGCAAGTCAGACAAATTCAAACTCATATTTTCCCCCTATTTTAGTCTTACCCTCCTTAATTCCATGTTTTTGGAGTCTATTCCATTTTTCCCCTCTAACTGACATGGATTAAAATCAGTAAAATGGATATTTTATTCTTTTTATTTCTACTGCTCTGTAGAATACTCAGTAAGTGAAAAAATTCTTTAAAAATAAATTATTTCTGCAGCATTTTTTGTCCCAGGGGTCTCCCTCATATTATTCTTATTTTGCAACACTACGAGTACCCCAAAAAATTAACAGCTACAAGAATGTCAGATGACGACTATACAAGAACACTGATTTTACAACTCCTTTTTCAGTACAGGAATTTACTTTCTGTAGGATGATAAACAAAAGGTTGATATTAAAGACTAATATGAATAGGAAGAGTTTGATAGAAATTTTAACACTTATTTTGGTATTATTGCTATTATAATAAAAAGAAGACTAAACATAAGGTTAAAGTCCATTACAAAAGGTAAACCATAGGAACATTTTTCATACAAGACTACTTATTCTTTTGCTGAAAATAACTACAAAATTTATAGTCAGGAATTCACATGACAAGCTACAAATTTTTGATTAAATTGTGGTCAATTCTGTCAATAAGAACTCTGAATTTTGCAATTTAATCTATTGATTATAAAATTTTAAAAAACACATATATGCTTGAAGAATTTTTCAGAGAGAAAACTCTTATCACATCAGAGTTTCACTTTCTGTTCTGGTATTTTTGTTCTGATTTATTTATGCTGTTGCCATAAACTAAAGTGTGGGACTCAAATAGTTAAGAAAACTTATTCCAGATCACTTTGTTGATGAATGTTATGTATTACTATAAAAATTATTTCTATAGTAATATCTATTTCTATAGTAATATCTATTACTATAGAAATCTATTACCACTACTAAATTATCTATTACTTCCCCATATGGATTTCTAACTGGAAATTACCTACTATTGTAAGAATAAGATGAAACCTACTATAGGTTAATAACAAACATGAGAATCTCTTTTACAAGAAAATCTATTTTTTATCTCATAGCTTAGATAAAGATTTTCAAAAGAAGCTTTCCAAAGAGGTAGTAGATCAAACTCCATTTTATAAAAGGTGGATTTCATGCAATAAAGCTCAGACCAAAGATTAAAGGTCTTTTTCTCTGGTTTCTGCTTAAAAAGAATGCCTAATCTGAACAATTTACTTTCAATAACAGAAAAGTGAAGCATCTGCAGTTTTCATATGTTTCTCAATTGTAGTACAGTACTTTCCTTCACAGCTGCAAGCACCAAACGCTACACATTTCAAACATAATTTGCTTTGACAACATATGTATGTCACACTCTTATGAACAGTTCCTTCTATGAGCTACATAAGTACTATACAATACACCCACGAGATACTTTTAAGTTCTGTCTGGAGATATAGATAGTGAGAGAGAGAGAGAGAGAGAGAGAGAGAGATATTTTATTTTTTTTTTAGAGGAACACTTTTTTTCCAACAGCTTAGCCATTTTCATCTTAAAATATTTTTTATAAATCTTTTCTTGACAGTTACAACAGTGACACAATTTTTCCTTTGAGAACTCTGCAGTTATGTTTTAAATATTTAATTTCTATCAAAGAGGGTTTTCCTTTATAAATCACTTTAAAACTACCTCTTTATAACTTAGCACAGATTAGTAATGATTCATTTTATTTGTTACCAGTTCTTTGAATTTACATAATTAATATCTTGTCAAATGCAGAAGAATAGTTCACTGCTAAAATTATTTACCTTATGATTGCAAAAAGAGATATATTTTTACTTAAAATATACTTCAGTAATTATAAAATAAAGAAGCACTTAGGAAGAAAAAGTCTGGTCTGTGTAATTCATTGGTTTGTTATTATTAAAAACTAATTACTGGCAAATATTGTCTTTATAGTAATAAACCACATAAAACAATATTTATAGATGACGTCAAATTTACTATATAAAAGATAAAGTATTTTAACATAAAATGAACAAAAATTCTCATTCATACACAGGTTTGAAGATTGCCTTTGATTTCAGCCAGCTTCAAAAATTAACAGAACAATATTTAATAACCCAGTGTAAGACTGGTATTGTTTCCTAAATTTTCTTTATCAAGTTAACAACACAACCACTCCAACAAACATTCACAGAAAGAAGCTGTTGGGATTAGAGCCTTGGTTTAATTTTCTTGGTGTTAGAACTGCACAAAGAAATCATGTTCTCCAAGTATTTACAATACAAAACAAACAAACAAACTCACAGAACAAAAACACCATTCAATTTGTGTCAAATAGTTTATCACAAGAAGAGGTAAAAGAATAAAAAGTAATTTCTATTTCTTCCCAATCTACCCTATGTTTTATGTAAAAAGGCTAAGATTTTCCATGAAAATTTTACATAAATTAAATCCACTCTGATGGGGGTCTAGAATTTAAATATAGTCAATTCAGAATAACACACTGACAGAAATTCATTTCTTCCCAGTAAATATATAATCTGCATTGTTTAGGGTATGAGATGCAGCAGCCAGCACAATTTTCTCCACAAAATAAATAACACAAGACAAATATGCTCAGGAGGAGGATGTAAGAGGATTTCCAGATTACAGAATATGCTACTGCCTTAAGTGAACCATAGCAATGCTCTTCCAGAAGTCAGGTTTTTGATAATTATTTTCAATCCACTAAATGGTCACTCCCTATCTTTTCACCCCAAGTACTAGAAATACTATTTTTTTCTAGGCAATTACTGCTGCACCAGAGCTGAAATAGTCTAAGGTCTTTCCTAAAAGTTATATATGCTATACATTATATACCCATTATATGACAAAATTATTCAAATAGAATTTATTTCTTCTGTATAGCAGAAAACTGCTTTACAGCGTATTCACTACAAATTATGTTATTCTATATGATATTCCAAGTTTCCCGTACACTCTCTTAAGTAGAATTATGAATATTTGCACCGGGACCCACATATTTTCTAAAAGCATGCCCAAAGCCCCACAGTTAGAATGATTTCCCAGGCCCATAAGTATCTGAAGATTCTTGCTTTATTTAGTTACTTGGCATTACTAACTCATCTGTTCAGTAAATGGTCCTGCAAACTGCTACACATATGTTAACAGGGGTGAATAATCCAAGAGAAACCAATGGAGCTAAAGTGCCTGCATAAAATTATTCTTATGTGAAAACATTTGCAGATCACAGGTCATTTTTCTGCATGAATGAGCAATGTAACAAACACTTTTTAAGATTTGCATTGAAGATTATCCTTCTAATTACATCCTACACCTTTTAATAACAAAGATAGAAATATCATACCAATATAATGAGACCTTATACTTTTAGATCATCATTTATCACCTACCATTCTAATTACTTATTTAAGTATTTTGTAAAAACATTTCCTG
The DNA here is from genome assembly GCF_001715985.3 of Manacus vitellinus. NCBI lineage: Eukaryota > Metazoa > Chordata > Aves > Passeriformes > Pipridae > Manacus > Manacus vitellinus. The sequence continues at coordinate 35,027,764 of NW_021940604.1, forward strand.
GTTAAGCTCAGCGTGCCAGAAGTGACTGGAAGGATTTGCTGCCAAGAGTTTTAGTAGTCAGTGAGTGGTATTTTTACTTTTACAGCTGTTGAGACAGCTGAGAGAGTCTTGCAAAGACAGCCTTGTCAGTCTATGTATCTGGCTCAGTAAAATCCTAATAGAAGTACTTCACTCAACACACACTAATGAAATTCAAAGGAAATGTAATTTCAGCTGCTGTCACTAAACAATTTAAACCAGCGTATTTCCCTTTCTATATCAAAGCATTTTCATCTTTGGGCAGCACAATGAGAATTATGCTGTTACTCTGTCACCAAATCCTTCACCAGGGCAAACTCAAAGTTTGGTCATGTAGCCAGGGAGAGACAAGTACAAAGGAACTATCCTGCCCTCCCATGAAAAGGTCGGGGCTTACCTAGTATTTTTTCAAAGCATTTTTTAACATTACTGTCTTTGTAAAACAGGCTCAGAGCAGGAGGGAATTATTAAATTACTTGAAACAAAGGTACAAGGAATTTTATAGCGTATTCTTTAAACCAAGCTGCCATTTTACTTACATAATTATTTTATAGGAAGCTGCTTGATGATTCAAACCCACAGGTAGAAGACTTCTAGTGCAAAGCTTAAACTCATATAATAAATATTCTCTCATATGAAGGCAAAAGTAACAGTTACGAAAGCTGACTGGTGAGAACAGAGAGGTAATGTTTATTCTACGGAAAAAGTGTAAAAAATTGAATGGAAAGAAATACAATGAGGTTTTAGAGAAAGTGTAAAGGTTTATGCAAAAATACTTAGAAACACTAAAAGAATCATACTGTTGGGTACAGGCTGACTTAAAAAGCATGAAATAAGTATTTTACCAACTCTTTTACAATAATTACCTTTTCTTCTTTCCTAGAGAGATGTATTTTTTTATAGTTTTGTTCAGTTTTTACTACATTTCCTAAATTATTATTCAAACAGGCTACATTGCTATTCCACTGTAAAGAAAAGTTGTCAACAAAACAAACAAAAACAAGACCTCTAAGAAAATAAGAAATTAATACTTCATTAGTTTTTGCATTTAGCTATAAGTAGTCACTGCACCAAGTGATCAAGGAATGTGCTGCAAATGAAACACTTTCATTTTAAAACAGTTAGCATTACATCTCTTAATTTAAGAACTGGTCTAAAAACGAAGATAAGGAATAACATATTTCAGAGGCAATGAAGTTTTTAGTTTACCTTTATGCCAGAACAAACAATTCAAAATTATTGACCTGATTTTGAAGTGTAATATATCCAGCAACATTACAAACAGAAATGGAGATAACAGAATTAATTATTTTTACAGAACAGAGAAATAAAACGATAGAAGTTAACTGTATATTCTAGGAGTCTCACTGAAGTTTTAACTGAATTAAGCCCAAGTATTTAACTTGGTCTGTGTTTTAGAACTGACTGCTTAAATAAATTTCATACATGAAATGGTTATGTGAACTTTACTTTTACACTATATCATTTATACAATTTTAATTTTCACTCCACTAATGAACTTACTGTATTAAAGTCAAAACTATAAATCTTTTACATAACCTATGTCTTCCACCAATTTTATCAACTGTATAGCAAAACTTCTAAATGAAGAAACAAAATACCTACACAGCTGCCTTAGTTACTGTGAAGCACCTCGCATAATTTTCTTCTTTTCAGTCACAGAGTTAGCACTCAACATACACTTGCCATGAATGAAATGTAAAAATAAGCTATTGGTAATATTGCAAAGAGGAAATTCCAATACAGTTCAAGCTGAGATTTTCTTTTCCCCCATATGGTTCCTAAACAGTACAAGTAAAAATGTTCCCCTCATGTAAATACTTTAAGAAATTCTTTCTCAGTTTATTCACTAAGTAAAATTTTTGCAGAGCTCAATCTATCAGGACTCTACAAGAGTAGATATCACTAAAAAATGGCATTCAATATCATAAATATAAAACAGAATTACAGTACAAATGGAAATTAATTTATTATTTACAAGGTCTGATTCCATTAAGATAATTAGTAAACAGCAATTCTACTCTACCTGAAAAAAAATCCACAACTATTATAGTAAAGCAGGATTGTTTGAGAATAAATGGTCCCTATGTCAGATGATTTTTTTCAATATTTAACATACTTTTTAAAGCACCTTGGGCTTCTTGTTTTGTCCTGTATCAGTACTGTAACTGTACAGTTGCATAAACTCTAGCCTCTTGCAATCACAGAGACTGTGATATATGGCATACAGGAGGAAGCACAAAGGAATAAACCAAAAAGCAGAATTCTTGGGAAGTCAGAGTTTTTATTTACGTCCATTTCATTTGCTGGTGGCCAAACTCACCATTGTTCAAACCAGAATTCCTGTAACATGAAGTCATTACTGATGGCAGAAGCCAGGGATTAGGTGCATTGACACTAATGTGCTCTTCCAGCTGGGCAACCACAAAACCAAAACACATTTCTAAACAACACTTATCCAGACATGGAAATTCCTATGCCCACCAGCCCATGTGTCCGATTTCCCCTCAATAAATCAGTCCACTAGGTCATGTCCAGCTAAAGGTTGGGGTTTTTTTTCCACAGACTTCTAAGAAAGCATAAGGACACAACACTTAGCAAGGTCTCAGAACAGAAGTCTTGTCAGCGCCATCACAGAAGATCATAGTTTCTATCACAAATTGCTTATATTTGACTGTACTGTACTGTGCTGTGGTGATAATGCAGTTACTGGCTTTTTTAGCCATACTCCTGTGTGACAGGCCATCTTGAAACCCTTTTTCTAATTTCAAGCCATTCATTTCAAAGTCATTCATACATAATTCTTCCACGTAATTACTTTAGTAATTACTTCTGCTGTTTACCTTTCCTCATTTCCCCAGGAAATTTATAAACAGCACTTATATTACTATAGTCTTCATTTTGATAGTGGGAAGAAGGCAGGCACTGTTAAGCTATTATCATACAGCAGGTTCTCCACAGCTTCTGATGACCCTAGTAGCTCCTCACTCACATCATCTGATTTCAATGGTCTTTTTAAAAACTAGTTGACCACACTTAGATAATATATTCCATGAGACCATACCACTGTCTTCTACAACAAAATAAGTCCTTACTGTTTCTACCGTAAGGGCCTCTCCAAACACATTTGTCTTTTTATCCAACTGCAGAATACACAACTGAGCCAAAGGTAACTGATATACCAGGTCTTCCTCCTTCGCCCAAATAATCATTTACAAGCTTATACTAAAAAAAGTTATTAGTTCCTAGCCATGTAGCAACTTAGACTGAACTCTGTTTCTGAGACCCTCAACATCAGGTTCGTTATAGGATTCCAATTTTTACTATATCAACAATAGACTGACTTTATGACTTAAAAGTTCTGGGTTTTGCAACTAAGAAACTCCAAGAGTGTTAACATGTAGTCAAGTCTTAAGAAACACTACTCCTACAACTTCATAACTTTGAGAGCCCAGCACACTGCAATCTCCACATCATATACCTTGCAGTTCTTCTACTGACAAGATTTTGTAATGTCAGGATCTAATATGTTAAATTAATCTGGCACAACCTACACTTGCTGTATAAAGCCTAGCGAATTCAGTGGCAAACTAAGTTTCAAAAAACATCAGCCTGACAAACATTTTTATGAGAACACAATAGCTGAAGAAAATCAGACCTGCATGCTTTTAGGAGGGAATTCAGAGCTATGAAGACAGAATACCAGTGCTGAGAAAAATCCAACTGGTACAGAAGTTATTATGGAGCTTTTCTCACTGTATTTGGTGAGACTTTTCACTCCCCAGCCAGTAGAAACCCAGTCAAACAATTCTGCTATCAACTATAAGAATAAATCCTACAGACACGGGTTTATATTGCTAAAGTCCAGTTTAAGTGTTTGACATTGTACTTTTTCTTGAACAAGACAAGAAACATGCTTTCAAATGTCTTCTTTTGTGGTTGGTTAAAAAAAAAAAAAAGCCAGGAAATAAAGTTCACATGTAACATTATTATCAAGGTTTGTAGCTGCTATGAAATCAGAGATACTCCAGAAATTATGGGTTGTGTTGGTTGCATAGTCTCCTGTCCATCATAAAATCAGTATTATTTTGAATGCTCCAGAAAAACAGAGGTTTAAGCAGCTGTCTCCAAACAGTGTATAATTTTTTAAGGCATTTCTACTTATTTTAGTAGTCACCACAAATTATACAGAGAAAGCAAAGCCTAGCTTTTAGTGGTTAATAAACAACTTCAGCCTAGAAGTGACCCTGTGACCAAACAAAATAATGGCTGAGGTTTGTTGTGGCTCAGTGAAGAGAGCATACTGAATTTCAAGTTGCTGGTTTGCAGTTTTCTTAGTGAATACAATGGTTCCCTTCAGCCAAATATCTTGTGTAGGTTTTCTTAATTATTTGATATAACTTTTCTAAATGATCACTACTTGCATCTGAAAACAGTTGTTTTCAAGACTTCTTTCTTTCTGATTTCCTCCCCAGCTGAAGAATTACTTAGGGGGAAAACAGTCAGTTCTGTATAATTCATTGGCTTGTTACCATTAAAAAGGCAATTAATGCTATTTATATTCTTATAAGGGAGACAGATATTTTAGGAGATAACTAACAGCATCTTTAATTCTGAGGCAGTGCTAAAAAGTTTCAAATCTCTCCATAGGGAGATTTACCTAAAAGGAAATGTGCCACCTTTTGAAGATGTTTACTCTTACTGACTATGAAGGAGGTCTGGAGTGAATAGATTAGAGATGCAATTTTTAGATTAATCCCACCTGAGTAATTAAGAAGAAAAATTTGAATCCATGCCATCTCATTGCAGTAGCTGTCTTTACACAGGTAGTTACAGATATGAGACAAATGTTCACAGTTAAATGGAATCATTGTGGAAAATATTTAATACCAAGCTGGATCAATACAAAATCTGCAGTACCTAGCGAGTGTCCATAACAGTGAAAAAGACAACAATACTTTAAAAAATCCACCCACATTTCCCTCTCTTTCTAGTTCGTATTCCACTGGTAAATGGATGGTAAATTCTTGATGGATATAAAGTATAAGACAACATAGGCTGTCAGTACACAGATGGTGAAAAGTTTTCAGATCTTCCAACTTTCTTGGCTACTTGCTGGAATTCAAAGTTGGCATAATATCCAAAAAAAGCCATTCATTAGGTAATTCAATAACTTCCGAAGTTGCTCCTATAATTTATTTTATAGTAAAAATATAAAAATATCATTAAAAATATAAAATATAATTTATTTTGGGTTAATCCATTTGCTCTAAAAACTTCTAAACCCATCCATAATGTTACATGTAGTATTTACAACCAGATGTTTACTTCCAGTAGCTCAAAATTCCATATGAATAAGGGAGAAGTTCAGATCTTTCTACTCAAAGCTACATCAGAACTTCTACCCTTAAAGAACAGTCAAAATTTCTTCATAACTTTTGCAAGGATGGTAACATCCACATTTAGTCACTTAATTCCATCATGCGTACTTATATGAGAAATCCTTTTCTTAGTATTCTGAATACAGATAGTGATTAAATACACAATAATTAAATGATTTTGCCTCAAAGGAAATTAGATTTATCAGGTTTTATTTAACCAAGTAGGATTCCTCTTAAGGGAAGTTGTTAAAATGGTCTTGTAAATGCAACACTGATGATATAACTTCATTTTTTAATGGATTGCTTCTTCTGTATTATTTAACAGGTACCGTGCTCATCTGAAACATTCTCAATACATTCTCAAGATAAATGTCTTACCTGAAGCATTCTGGATAAATGGGAACAATTTTCTGACTCAGCACATAGCAATATATGGTGTTACAGTTTATATTTCGGAGACATTTTCTCTCCTTTCACTTCTGCCCTTTAGGACTGAATAGAGCATAAATAACTCCTTCAATATATTTATTAGCTTATAATCACATTAATTCCATCGATATCAATATATATTGTGGTTGACTCAGACATATGCATATACTGCAGACTTGAACCTGACACCTACAGCATACAGAAGAATATTCAATATTAGCTTTTTATACTCAATATTTCTTACTCTCAGCCAAACAGGATTCCCAACACAGGCCAGCAAGAATCTGACATTTGGAACCTAATCCCCAGGTATGATGGCTGCAGCTAATCTGCAAGAATCAAACAAAAAATAAACAAACAAACAAGAAAGACTAATTTTTCACATACTCACATGAATACAGAACTTCCCTAATAAACAGACACAGAGAGGGGTAAAATTATAACAAGGAGCATCCTTCTTGTGGCATCCCAAAAGTCACAGTGCTACTGAACAGCAATGAAGGGAGCACAAGTGAACAGAAGGGGCACTTCTGCCCATTGCCAGGGTGCTCATCTCAGGGATGGCAGCTCCTCAACTCCTGTTATTTCTCACAAAGGCATTTTATGCAATGGCTGAGGATGCAAAACAAAGAAACAGCCCATGAAAGAAACTCGAACTTTCAACCAAGAACACCAAGCTTGTAAAAAATTCCACCTGTAAAGATAGAACTACTACTCCCTGAAAATCCTCCCGGTAAAACTGGCAGTCCTAAAATAGAGGCACTTTATCTTTTTTGCTAAAGGATGAAAGTGTTGCATGTAATTAGCTTCCTGCCTGATTGAAACAATAGATTTGCAGGGACTGAATACTAGCAGCCCCCAAATAATAAAATTGGATGGTTATTCCTTCTCCAGGTCCTCAGCAATTTTTGCCTGTCTTCTTTCCCTACCATTAATGTCTTGAATCTACCCATGACTTGCAGACATACTCAAACATAAGTCTGCATATCTTTTACAGTTCATCTTAAAGGAAAATACTGAAACTATGTCAGGCCAAGGGACAGATACATCATATTTCTACTTGAGTATTTTATAAATGAAATGCAATGCTTATTTCTCTGGAATAACACCAGTCAATGCTAGCCACCCAAGGGGCCTTCCAGGACTTAATTACTGAAACTTGGGCCTGCAGATAGCTTTTTTCTATGACAATACTGAATAGCATAAGTTTGTATTCAGAGCAGCAGCCAATCTTAAAGTACAATTCATCCATCTCAGCTGTCCAACAAAAGCATGAAGCTTTCACATTATAATGCAGGATTTAAGGAATGGGGTTTTCTGCCCTTTTTTTTCCCCCCTTAAGTTTTTGCAGGAACACCACGTGAGTTGTCTTTGGACGCATAAACTGTTTCTTGTATGCTTTTTGGATTTCACTGTTAACAGTATTTCTGCTTCCCTGATGGAACATCTTAGGTCTGAGGTTTCATGATTCAGAACAATTATATTATAAAAACTGAATGTTAAAATAATTCATTTACACATATGTTTATATTGCTCCAAAGATTTTGTACACTGAGATCAGATTATGCAGTACGTGGAACTCCACCTGTGTTTCAGCTTCAACTAACAGAGTATTCACATCCAGTATAGTTTTAAAATAGATGACTGGACTTAATTTTAAAGTTTGTGTATTTTTATAATTATATTATACTCTAATGTATTTTTACACTGAATTAATCACGTTTTTTGGCAAAAGTACAAATGTAGCCCCATGAAATTTCCATTGTACTACTCAAAACTGCTTTTGACTATAAAACCTATGAACAGCTGTAAAAAGGAAAATTTTTCCTTTAGTCATAAAAAAAAAGTTAAAATATAAAAATTAAACATACAGAGTTCCATATACAATACCATAATTATCATAATTTTTAGATGTGGAAAACTTATTTTTAAGGTTACAGTGTTCTGTTCAGTGGTCTTTTAGAATCAAAAATTATGTGGGTTTCTTTTAAAGAGCTAATACTAATATGTTCAACATTTTTCTGACCTTTAGAATGAAATTTAAAAATTTCGTAAAAGTAATAAATAATAAATATATCAATGTAGTATAGAAAGAATATATTTAACATTACAGTCCTGTATTTAAGTTCTGTATTTACGTTTCATATTTTACTGTAAAATCTCATGCTATGAAATAGGCATGAGAATGGCCCTCAGATTTTAAAGCTGCAGTGTTACGACAAACCAGAGCACGTGGAAGCAATTAACTGAAATCGCAATCATCTTACACTGTGCTTCTAGAAAATTGGGTGTAAAAATACTTATATGAAATGGTGATATTGGCAAATATGCTTGGTGTATACATAAAGAGAATTAGAGGTAATCTATTATTTTTTAGTATCAAACTACGAAAAGAAATATACTATATTAATGAGGTAATAACAAACCCATACATTTTCTCTAGAATATATTGTGTAATTATTATTAATATTCATATAGAAAAACACACTGAATTCTTTCATTCTTACTTTCACTAATTACCATTCTGAATTCTTTCTACAATGTAAACAAAAGGACTGGCTCAGAATTGTCAAAAAAATTTAATGTTGTATAGAGATTAAAAACTCCAGCTCTGTGAGCTGTGAAAATGCTTTCCATGTTCTCTTAAAACTCTTGGACCTAAGTCAGAGATGACAGCAACAAACAACATGAAGGGTTAGGTCTGAATTTTTTTTGTGAAAGAAACAGTACAAAACATGTTAATGCACTAAACTCTCTTACTTATATTACTGATCGAACATGTTACAGCACACAAAACTGCAAGAAAAAGCAAGAAACATTTAATTTGTAAAACAACTCCCTGGTTTGGTTTTTTTTGCCCTCGGGTAGGACACAGTTCAGCTCCATGGGTATTTTGGCCATCGAAGAAGATAGACATACACACCATCAAATACTCACATTTCTGTGAATCTGGTCAAAAACTGTAAAAGCTGAGACAACAGATTTTGCTTTACGCTTATTGTAATTCAATTCATTCTAATATAGCGACAGGTTAGCTTCGCCCGCTGGTTTGGAAGTGAGCCCCTGAGAAAAGCCATCTGCTCCACTCACCAAAAGCTTGCTTCAATAAAATCAATTTTGAGGGCCCTCTTCCAAAATTATTTCTGAATTCAAGTCAAAGACCTTCTTCAAATTCTCCAGGCAACTTCCAGACCCAAAACTTCCACCTCACTCGGGACACATTTCAAGAAGTGCACCACTACAGTTACTGGCAAAGCTCCTCAGGGTGGATACCCCACAGGGGGCATCTCTCACATTTCTTTGAGGAGACAGAGCATTCCCCTCCACTGAGCAGGCAGGGATAGCATAGTGATCACCCTCCAGCCTTGGGTAGCACAATTCAGTCCAAGTCACAAAGCAAGCACTGAACCCCCATTTTGGCAGCTTTAAGTCATTTAAAAGCAGGTTTTGTTACTCAGAAACCAATTAATAAATTTGTGTTACTGTACTACCCAGAGGGGAATGGCAGCAACCACAGCTGAGTATTACCTGAAAGAATTTCAAAATGCACTTTAGACAGTAAAATATTTAATTTTAAACTGTTTTGTCAACAAAATGTCTGAAACCTGTCCAACAAAGTGGGCAGTTTCTAACCTCAACTGGCTATTTTAGAGCCAGCATCTGGTTTAAGCTAGTTGTCTGAAGCCTCCTCACAGTTTGAGGGAGAAGACAGGGCCCCCCCGGGGGCACGGCAGACCCCGGGTGCTCTGCATGACTGAGACTTCTGCTTTGTGACTGCAGAGGAAGTTTATGGCCCCAAAGCTTCCCAGTCCTTCAGTTACCCTGCCCCAAGCAATTGTACAGTCAAGAAACAATCAAATCAAAATTAAGTCCCCTTTATATAAAAAGTTACCAACACTAAATTTAAGTTACTTGAGTCATAAAGGACATACAAAAATGTATACGGATTGTACACAATTACATGAGCCCTGGTCATCCTGACAGTTGCCTACATAGTGAAGTAAATCTTTATTTTTCATATAGGGCAATAAATTAATACATGCTGGTAGATGTCACCATAGAGCATGTCTTAAATCAAGAGTGCCACGGAGGAATACCTAAAAACTGTCCAGTCAAAGAACTGCAAAGAACCAGTACTAAAATCTCCCACATGACAAAAAGTGCTACAGCATGAAAAGGAAAGTATAAAAATTCTTTCGTGGTGTGGAAATGCTCAACAATTTATATCACTATAACACATTTGACTATCAGCACGGTTATCTGCACAGCAGCACCTTTAATCTACTTGTCTTACATTGAAGATCAAACCTTTTCCCACTTCTCTAGTGTCATATGCTGGCTCTAGGACTTCCCCATTCTATGACACAACTCAGTGCCTAGACGACTGGGATTAACAACTCTGCTCTCTCTCCGTTTAAAACATAAATACCCATATTTTGCAGCTGAAAATCCTACTTTTCAGCTCTCTTGTTATAAATACTGAGCACTTCTGAGTTGAGAAGGAATTGTGTCTTCTTAATATTTAAGGGTGAAGACTTGCAGGAGGAACATGAGTAATGGGTCGCTCACCATTTCCCAGCCACAGAAACGAAACCATCAGCGGTTCCAACTAGCTCAAGTGCTTTGCTCTGCTAAGTCTAAATCAGCTTTTCCAACAAGCTGAGTAGTTAGAGGTTACAGCACATGATAAAATCAAAGCACCAACAGCATTTGCACAGCAAATTATTGCAAACATCATGATTTTCAAGAATTCAAATACAGAAGATCATTCTTAAGTCTGTTGAACTGTAAAATCTGCTCTCTCGTAAAATCCGGCACCCACAGAACAATGTAGATCTTACAAACCTGAGCAAAAAATGAAGACCAGCCTTTATAGTTTTAATTAAGTATGCTTTATTCTTAATCTTATTCTCATTGTCCAGAAATTGTGCTTTCAATGAAGCAAAAACTTTTCAAAGTCCAGAAAACTGTCAACATAATTATAACCATATGAAGCAAATTTCCACAACAAAATATTTGTGGAAAAGCCTCAGTGACATGGAAGAATACCTCTCAACAACAGGATATATTTTCCTGATATAGTCCTCTCGCATTTTTAAATACAATTTGTGAATATTGTTATGTATGTAATCCTCTCAATCTGCACAATTACCAAAGCTAGTAAGCCAAGGGTAGAGGTAGTTTTATATCAGAGCTTGCCTCACAGTTATTTTCTTGTGCTTCATATGCCTGTCCTCCAGAATCAATGTTATCTGTCCTTTTCAGGACTATCATCTTGATTGTATGTCCCCTCCTTTTCTCTTTATGAATTCTGAACTTCGCAAACACTCCTGAAATCCCCTGAACTCAGTTCTCCTTTTGGACTCCATTCTGAACTCCAATACTATTTATTTCCAGTAATAGTAGTGAGAGGATTAGAATTAGAGCAATTGTTTTGCACAGAAATTCAGATTTCTGTCACTGTTTCAGGATATTTGAAAACTCAGGCACTGGGCAAATGCATCACCACTGATGAAGTTCATGTTGTTAGTATATTTCTTACTAATATTTAAAAATTTCAAGTGATTTCTGCTTACTTTCATTTGGTAAAGTGTCATTTTGTCTATAGCATTACACTAAACAAGTCAGACTTTTGACTATTTCAGACCTATTTCAGCTTCTTGTATTTCAATATCTGAAAGAGTTATTATCTGTCATTTTCAAAACCGTTCAATCCTCACGCCCAGCTGGCCCCAGAACGCGTGCACGCAGTGGCACGGCCCCAGCCGGCCCCAGAACGCGTGCGTGTGGTGCGGCCCAGCCCCGGGTGCTCGGGCTTGGCCTCGGGCATGGAAAGGAGCGAGAGAGGGGAAGCTCCGCCAGTGCGGACTGTGCCATCATGGGAGATGAGAGGAGGAGCCTGGAACACACAGTAGAGAAGGACAACTCTAAACCCGGGCAGATGGAGCTCGTTCAGCCCTGTAAGGCCATCCATCTAAGAGAAGGCCACTCTAAATTTACTCTGATAAATCCTGAGGACCTCGCTGCCACCGTCTGAGCTCGCTCAGCCCTGGCAGATGAACCTTAGGATTAAAGGGTGGGTTCAGTTCCACACATACTGCATCTCACCTAAAAAATCCATTGTGCAAGCTCGAAGGCCTTACCCACATTTGCAAAGCCCTGTAGCGACATCTTCTACAAATGCAGTCACACAAAGATCAAAAGACAAAGGCATACACCTGCCTCCAAAGGTGTACCCAAATTAACTCTAGCATGCTGGAACATCAGAACCATGCTCGATTCTGCGGATAGCAGACATCCTAAGTGTCGGTCTGCACTGATTGTCCATGAACTGTCACGTCTCAATATCGACATTGCTGCTCTCAGCGAAGTTTGCCTTCATGAGGAAGGCAGCCTCAGAGAATGTCGTGCCAGTTACACACTCTTTTGGTCAGGTAAGCCCAGAACCAAAAAGCATCTCTCAGAGTCAGCTTCATGATCAAAAACTCTATTGCTCCTAAACTCGAAAATCTGCCGACAGGTCACTCTGACCGCATTATCTCCCTACGCCTTCCACTACACAACAAGCAACATGTTGTCCTCTTTAGTATATATGCCCCAACTCTCCAAGCTGACCCTGCCAAAAAAGATAAATTTTACACCGACCTGCGCCGCCTTACCCAGATGGTTCCTGCAGATGATAAGATCATTATCCTTGGTGATTTCAACACCAGAGTAGGAAAGAACCTTGAAGCCTGGAAAGGAGTATTAGGCAAGCATGGTGTTGGAAACTGCAACGATAATGGTCGACTTCTGCTAGAATTCTGTGCGGAGCAACAGCTCACCATCACTAA